>NC_056746.1:193796767-193834267 GCF_019279795.1 Protopterus annectens | reverse complement strand
CAGTCTCTTTCGTCCACAGGCTGCCTTCATTCTCACCTATTTTGGCCACTTTATTGGCCTTGTATACCTTAAATATCCAATTGTGATCAAGTACAAATAATGTCCAAAGTAATGCATTTTCAACTTGCTTCACAAAAATGTATACTAGTCCTGCCAAGCTAGATCAATGCCTGTGATTAAACATCCGCAGGGTCAGTCACATTCATCTACAGATGATTTCCATGGACCTTTTTTAGACTCTGCTGCACAGGAGCATTGCTTGGTTAAATGACATACTCAGAGTCACACAGTTACGCAATGGAAGCTGAGGGACTCTAACTTTGCACTACTGGACCAGAGAAAACAGCTCATTAACAGCTCCTTAATTCTATAAGGCAACTGCCAAATGCCACACTTCATATGTCTAATTGTGATCAAATAAAAATGGACAGGGTAATATATTTCAATTTGTTTCACAAACACATGCCAGCCCTGCCAAGATTAATAAATGACGGCTTATGTTTGATCAAACAAGAGAAGGGATCAGTCACTTTCATCCAAAAAATCTTCCTCCATTGCCACAGATTTTAGCCACTTTATTTGACTGTGAACATGTCATATGTATCAGTCTGATAGCACACAAAGTGACCACAGTAATGTATGTCAGTGTGTTTACATAAATACCTGGCAAGTCAGATCAATGAACAATTACATTGCCATACATCTAGCCTGACCCTGTGAATAAATTTAATGGGCATTCTCTGTGTATACTTCTGAGTTTTGAGTGTGATGAGCAGTTTAAGTAATTATATCCATAATAATGTATTCCAGCTGGTAGATCTCAGACACATATAGAAAACGGTGAACAGTCCAAACATACTAAGGAGATTACTGAAGCAAGCAATTCACATTATAATATTCAAAATCTGGATCCTCCTGCTTCAGCATCTGCTTTAATTTTAGTTGAATTTTGCAGAGTTTACTTTTATTAAACTTTAAGTTTGTATTACCTTTATTTTAGTTTAATCAGTGAATTCACACTATACACAGTACCCCACAACTTTGGCAGCCCTCATGAAATCACTGACACCCACTGTCTGAAGAAGACAGAAATTATTGATTCAACACAAATTGGCTTTATGAGATACACTGGCATTTAAAAATAAGATTTAATCATCTTAAACATTCATAGGTAAGTACTAGACAATCAGTGTATAGCCCATTACAAACTTAACCAAAAAACTATTCAAAAGTTCCCTCTTGTCTCAAGGAAAGCAAAGACAAAATAGATTGAGGGAGAATTTGAGATTGCACATCCATTTATCTAGGTTTAACTTGAAGGTGGTAAGGGTGCTACTCTGCTTGACATGTAGTGGATGTTTATCCCAAAGCTGAAGGATACGTTGTGATATGAATGTATCACAGTAAGATATCTTATTTATCTGCTGAAGAAGGTTTACTCTCTTTAACCAAGTATTTGAGGAACCATTAGTTCACTAAAGGAATAGGTCAAATAGGGTTGGGGCTTTCATGGCTCTATGGGTTTTACATACATCTCCATGGAGGAGTCTGTAAGAGATTGAGTACAGAGAAAGGGATGCCAGTCTCTTGTGATAACTGAGATTCTGAGGCCACTGATTATTTTTTTTAGTTATCAATCTCTCAATCTTAAAAGCTTTGTTTTGTGGTGATATTAAGCGGAATCTTTGTCACATGTATTAGCATGTATTTTGACAAAAAAATATAAATAAAATAAATCAGTTTACTATTAAGCAGCATGCAAAAGAAAACAGTGCACTACTATGGAAAACTGTTCTGTCTTCTGTGAAGATGAAAGGGACAATATTAATATAAAGAGTCATCTGTATACTAAAAGTCAGTTATTAAAGGATGTTGTTCTGCTTATCCTAAAATATAGTGCAGACTTCATTAGATGAGAAACAAAAAATTGTACAAAATAAAAAAGTAGTTTATAATATAAAAAGAAAGTTTTATTTTATGATAAACACTACCCAAAGGTTCTTGTATGTACAGTGTATGCTTTTTATAAAACCAGCTGCAGCCGGTCCACTTAGGATTGCCTAACATCTGGAACATCACCAAATGTTTCTGAAGAGTATCAGCTTCTCCAGAATATTTTTACTGGCTGTGGATCTAAATTCCAGTGGGCCTAAGAGCACAACTCATCAGTATTTGCAGATATTGGTGCTGCACCCATTCCTTGTTGTCTCTCTGTAGCAACATTGCATAGAAATTATGCCAAGTGTAACATATCCTTGAATTATTTTTCCTTTCTTAAGAGGAAATCGTACTATATAGTGACTGACAAGTTTGAAGTAAAAGGAAGGGCTCATTCAGATAAGATATTGAGTTCATCTGCAGATAACATCACTAAGGAAGTGTCACTGACAGATTTAAGTTCAAGACTGCCACTCGCTTTTTATAATTAGATTTGTTTACCAGTTAGGTGGACTAGTAAAACTGGTAGGACTGATATAATACCCTTTTCAGCAGCCACAGTCAGGCCACAGCACAATACAAGTTAAACCTGCACAATGTAACATGATCTGTATACAATGAACACAGACATAATAATGACAGTTTAGTAATTATACAATAAAGCAGAAAATAAAACACTAGCCATAAAAAGTCAAAGAAAATCTGTCATAGCAAGGAGTTAGCCACAGGAACAAACCTAAATGTTAGGGGAAAAGCTATAGAGTAGTACAGTGTGAAAGTGCATCATTATAATCAAGGCATTTCAAGATTTTCTGTGTCAGCCACTGTGAAAATTACTGAGGGAAGCAAGATCTAGGAGCTGGAGCTGCCTCTTGTATAGCTATATGAGGTAGAAGTGTGTAAGGTGCCATAACTTAAAACCTTATTCACTGTCATCAAAGCAAGTGCACCAATAGTATTATAAGAGCTACTGAAAATTTTTTTCTGAAAGAATGAACAGAATGTTTTTATATATACTGTTCACATTGACACCGTTATGTATTGAGTCTCCCCTATTCTACTTGAGCTCATTTGTTTCCCCTGTACTAAGTATCCTAGGTGCAGAGGCAATAGACAGCCGAAGGAATTATTATCCAGTCAAGCATGGGGATAGTTTAAGCCCTCACTAGCATTCCAGCAATGACAGCCTTCCTGCAGATGTCCTAAACCTGCCTTGATGGCTGGTGTGAGCACTACATCACTGTGGGCTGTCCTATGGCCTTTACGTGCATGTGCATACTTACACAGAGACATGGTAATAATGACCACTGCCATTGTCTTTGGATCATTAAGGATATGCTGACAGCCTTGGCCATTTTGTTGCCACATAAACATTTGCTTGCATGGTGTTTATTGTCCAACTGCAAGCCATCTCTGATTTCCTCAGGGATGGGCAAGATGGTGTCAAACACTCCCACCATCTGGTGCCTTGCTGTTCCCACACCAGAGACACTGCTGAACTTGAGTCATCTGTGTCATAGTTAAGACTTTATTTCTCTAGACATACAGCCTGGCAAAGAATGGATAGAACAGGTCATTACAAATTTCAGCTGGGATTGAATTTCAGGTTACTGTGGCAATTTCAAAAGAACAAAGTCTATATATGACTGACATATATTTGTAGGATATTAAGAGCTACAGATTCCATCATCTCTAGTATCACTATGTCCTACATTTTTCTGATAAAAGCACAGCATTTCTCAAAATGGCTGCAGAACACTGCAGATAACGAGGGGGTACCATTGTCTATGGATAAGAATCAAAAACAATCTCAAAGAAAGGTAGCCTAACTTTGGAATTAGAGCTCTCCAATATTCATGGGGACTGATCTGGCTTCTATCCTCCAACAAATTGTTAAAAAAGAAGCATTATGAGTCAGTTTGGTCAAGAATAGAAATTACAGAATAACTGGAAAATTCTCATGCTTGGCATAGAAGATAGCAATCTGCATGCTTGTTTTGCTGTTGATGTTGTACAGTTTTTCCTGCAATCCCAGTAGACACCCCCAGGGAAATTCCTTATAACAGTGAAAACATGTTTAAACCTATTACATGGGAAAAAAAGCAACATTCCCATGGAAGAAGATGAAAATGGTGTTGGAGGTAACATGACTAACCTTAATTTTATGTAAGGTAATGCTTGTGGGTGTAGCTGTTGATTTGGGGTAATTGTTCCTATCAGTAAGGTTAATCTTCATTTTTTGAAGATGTACATAGCTTTGTGTGTTTGTTTTAAGTTATTGGGTTACAGCGGTGTTCTGAAATGCATTTATTTTTTGTTTGAGGGTTTTCATTGCAAGAAAAAGTCTTGAAAATGTGGTATGGGTTGAAATGGAGATGACAAGAAACAACTGCATAAAACATCAACCTGCCAACATTAGTGTGTGCATGTCACGCAAAAGTTGGAAATACACATTCAAAAAAGTTGTCATGTGTGATAGGTGGGAAAATAATTTCTTACCATAATGGCTACACTATCCAGATTATTTTGGAATGTAAATGGCATTACAGGTACGGACAATAAAGTAAGACTAATGAATTATATTAAGAAATGCAGAATGCAAATATCAATGCTGCAGGAGACACATTTGGAATGAAATGAGCATGTGAATTTGATAAAGAAAGAATGTCAGGATGGATATTCAGCAGAATATCAGGGCCAAAGGAAAAGAGAAGTAATTATACTAACTGCTTGAGGAGCTCAAATAGTGATAGAAGAGGTGAAAAAATAATAATGGTAGATTTGTGGTAGTAAGGGGCTACATGCAAAGGAGGAGGATTACACTGGCATATATTTATATTCCACCAAAAACTGATATTATGGATCTTAAGAAAAGTTTTGGAGGAATAATCAGTTTTCAGCACAGAATATTACTTATAGGTGGGTACTGGAATTTAATTTACAACAGTGAGGATGTATCTGATGGAACTAGAAGGGAAAATATAACAAAAGAAGGTAACATTTTTAAGAAATTTAAGAAAATATTTGGTATGGAAGATGTGAATTTAGTAGGAGGAACTCTGAGAAAATTTACATATTATTCCCTAAGGTACAATAACTGGGCTAGACTAGACAGACATTATATTCCACAGGATCCTGGGTATTTAATTGAAAGCTTTAACACATATCCAATAATTATTTCAGATATTGCACCAATAAAAACTAAGATAAAAATGTAGAGTAATAAAGTAAAAATGAGACACTGGCACTTCCCCACCTACCTGTTAAAAAGAGAGGAATTTAAGGAATGGGTACTGGAAATTATTTGAGAGTAATTAGGGAAGATAGAAATTTCTTCAGAAGTTATAGCTAATGAGTAGGATAAAATGAAAATGGAGGCTAAAATAGAGTAAAAATAAAAGAAAATGAGATATGGTCAAGAAGTAATTTAGAGGGGCTGACAAGTATTTCAGAAAAAGGGAAATCTCATGGAATAAGAAGAGGCACAACTACAGAGTGCTAAAGAGAAAATAACGGAGTATCTGGATAACATACATGAGTTTAGAAAGATTACTGTTAAGCAGCTGTTTTTTGTTATAGTAACTTCAGAGCACAACAACTTAGGCAACAGAAAGTAGAAAGGTTTGTTGCCAAACTTAGGAAGCCTATAACAAGAAAAATTACCAGAAATCCTGTGGATGTATTTGAGATATTTCAGAAATTGTATGAAAAATTGTATGAAGTAGAGAAATTTGGAAATGAAATAGTATAAATAGAAATATTTATGCAAGACTTAAGTATGACAAGGTGAGAGGTGGAAAAGGCTCAACAATTAACAGTTAAGATAGGATGATATGAGATAAAAATGGTGCTGATAAATCAATCTGCAGGAATGAGTCCAGGAACAGATGGTATTCCTGTGGAAGCTTGGAAGTTAGGAGGGGGAAAAGTGATAAAGATCTGGAAGGTTTTATTTAACAGTATTTTAAAAGGTGGGGAAAACACCAACATCTTTGAAGAAAGCTGTGGTAGCTGTAATACCTAAAAATGATAAAGACCCATCAGTCCCAGCTTCATATAGACCCATTTCCATTTTAAACCATGATTAAAAAGTCTATACTAGCTAAAGGATGGCATAGGTGTTGCTTGAATTGATAGATATGGATCAATGTGGTTTTGTGAAGGGAAGGCAAACACTTGACAGCTTTACTAGAACAATGAGGATCTAGAGGGAAGCAGAATATAAGAAAATACTGCTTTTGTTAGTGGGTCTTAATGCAGAGACAGCATTCAACAAAGTAAGCTGGGATTTCATGACTAGGGTAATGGAATCATTTGCAGTCTCTTATACAATAATAAGGTTAATCAGGAGGATATATGAGAGATTAGAGTCAAGAATTAAAGTGGGAGGGTTCCTTTCTGATAAGTTGTGTCTGAACAGAGGAACCAGGCATAGGTGTCCTCTTTCCCATGTTTAATTTGCTTTATATTTATAGTCATTGACAAAAAAAGGGACTTAGAAATTCAAGGATATAATTGGTATGATATTCAAGAAAATTTGGCTTTATTTGCAGACAATATTATAAATCCAGAACAGGACATCTCAGTATTGTGGAACATTTTGAGACAATTTTGAGTCTTTTTAGGATATAAAATTAATGAAGATGAAAGACTATAGCCATAAATTATGTACCCACACACAGTAATACCCATATTTATCAGGACATGATATGATGAAGCATTTAGGACTGTGGATTAAAAAGGCTTCTGTTATGTCAGCTAAGGATATGTGAGAAGAGTCTAAACAAAAGATAATACAAAAACTGAAAAACTGGAAGCTTTTGTTTATGAATATGGATAGTAAGATTAAAGAAATAAAATTATTTTAGTTCCTTTAATTTTAGATACAAGTTAGGCATGTTTTTTTATCAATCAGAGGAGAAGTTGGACAATTAATTAATAAAGAGTTGAAGGAACATATCTGGGAGGGGAAGCGGACAAAGGTTAAGTGGGATAAGGTGATCCTTCCAAAAGAACAAGGTACTTTAGGATTACCTGATTTGAAGGGATATTTTAGAACTACACAATTAAGACTCATAAGCATAACACAAACTGAAAGCTGTAATTCAAAGTGGCAAGGGATGATGATGAAACAGGGATAAAATTCAAGAAATAAGGAGAAAGTGGGATTTTGGATGCAGATCCTTAAGAAATATAACAACAGCCATACAAAATATATTCATAAAGTAGCAGAAAGTATTCTAATAACTAATCAGACATGAGAATAGAGAAAGGAGATTTTGCCAATTACTGCAAGTAGGGGTACTGAGAATAGACAGGAGGGGGCTGTAATTTACTGGAGAAAACTGGCAAAGGAGCCAATGAATTGGAAGCAAATAACCAGAGAAGAAAAGGTAATAGAATGGGATGAAGCTAAGAACACATTTGGACTGCAGGCTAGAAACCGCCTTCCCTACCATGGATTGCTATCAGAGTACAGGCAAAGATAAAGGGATAGGGGAATCCTAAGTGAAAGAAATGCTCTGGTAAAGTTTTTAGATTAATCTAGAACAAAAGCTGCTGTTAAAAAAATGGATAACAAGTATTGCATGATAAGTATAAGAATCAATCAGAGGAGGTTAGAAAAGATTGGGAAGAGAGATTGGATAAGCAATTTACAAGGAAACAATGGGAGGACATGTGTATGGCTCCCAGATATGCAGCAAAGTCTAGAAGGTTTAGTATTTTTGCTTGGATGTGTTTGCATAGGTATTTTTAAACCTCAAGCAGACTAGATAATTTTTCCTCAAATAGATAGCAAATGTTGGAAGTATGATGCAGAAGAAAGAGATAGCTGAGAACATAAATTTTGGGTGTGTAAAAAGTTGACAGATTTAAAAAATACTGTACATAGTACTCTGAAATATTGGGTGAGAAAACAGGTGTAATAAATGAAATGATTCTTTTGAGATGAGACACAGGATCTGAATTGCCTAGACAGACTAAAGCCTTGCTAAAAGTTTAATTCTGGTGACGGCCAAAAAAGCAATTACTAGAAAAGTGTAATCAAAGTCTAAACCAACTGTATTTGAAGTACTGACCATTGTAACAGAGATAAAAAGAACTGGAAGTGGGATTTTAGAAAAGGGAAGGAGTAAATTACATAGAAATAAATGGAATTATTGGGAACAATACATGCAGAATAATGTTTTGGAAGAGGAATGAGATTTAAGGAATGGGAAGAATTGAGCAATTTATGTAATGTTGGACTGAGGATAGTTATAAAAAGACCATATCTGATGTACAATGTACATTAACTGGAAACATGTTAATATAGTTTATATTCTTTTATATTAATGTATGTTTGCATATGTCTTTAGTGTTAAAATGATGTTGAAGGATTGGGGACTCCATCTCTCAAATTTTGCTTTGCATTGCATAGCTGCAGGGATTAGGATTGTCAAATGTGTAGCTAAAAGTCCTTTTGGAAAGTGATGCTTATGAAAGTCAGTTTAAATGATCAATTTCACTTTCACAGTACACTCTGGGTGCTATAACATGAAGCAGATCCGGTTCTAGCATTACTGAATGCAGTGAAAACTAATAACAGGTAGCCTCTTGTAAGGTATGCTTTGGTTGAATGGCTTAAAGATATGGTTTCAACAGGCTGTAGTACACATCAGCTCAAGATTACCAGATGAGTACTTGCCTGAGGCATCTCCCAAAGCTTAGATATCAGAACCAACCTTCATCAGCCAACAGGGTTGTTAGCCATGGGATCACTGTATGGAAAGCTATGCCCTAAAGGAGGAAGACTTTCTACATTATTTTGAGTTGATAACTAAACTGGCTACAAAATGGTGAATCTTATTCACAAAGGCTCACCACTAGTGGATTTTTTCTGCTGCAGTAAGGCAAGAAGGGTTAAAATGGGTTTATTTGTCAAACAGAATTTTGGGGAACTGCAGAACTTCAAAGGGATGTGATATAAGGAAAGATTATGACCTGGGAGGAACATTTCTTATTTAGCTGGATTGTGATACCCGAAAAACACTTTCTTTCATGCTTAGATATGCCACAAAGCACATATAATTTTGAATATTTATCTGGAAGTGTTTTCATAAGTATGTTTATACTCCCGGCAATCAAAAGAATAATTTTCCAGGTAGACTTCCTGAATGCTGGAGATTAACTCCACAGAGGGAGGAAACTGGATCCATATATTTAGGCAATGTGAAAAACTGAATTATTCAAAAAATGATTTAGTGGATAATGACCTCAGAAATTAAATCTGTATGCTCTCTGTGATAACTGCTATATGGTTGACTAGCTTGTAGAATAAATTATTGCTATGGCTAATGTACATGGAAATTAATTAATATAAAAGGCTTTGATGTCTTACAGTGGCTACCTTTCCTCCCTCTTTCTTTCCTGAATACCTAGTTGGATATGATGCTCAGGGTATTTCTCCCTCCCCTAGGGTGGCTCTCTTTTGATCAGATAGGCAATACCACTTCAAGTCTTGTGAATGGAGTACTACAATGGTCATCCCTCTGCACAAGGGTGAGGCATCCATGGACACTGGAAACTACTGCTCTATAAGCCTGACTAGTCTCATATGAAAAACCATGGAAAGAATTATCATTGAAATTATTAACAATGACATAGGAAACCTTCAGAAGCTGGATCCAACCCCGTTTGGTTTCATCAAGGGCAGGTTGTGCTTGCGCATGCTTGTGGACTTTTTTGTGAAGTCACCAAGGCAATGGATAAAGGCAAAATGGTGCATCCTACCTACCTTGATCTGGCCAAGGCATTTGATACAATACCTCACTTGGGAGTTGAAAACAAGCTCATATAATTACATATAACCCCCTATGTCACTCAATGTATAGCTGAATTGCTCTTGGATAGGACCCAATAAGTTAGGATATGGGAGCTCACATCCACAAAAGGCTGATGACTAGTTAAGTCCGTTAGGGCTCTGTGCTGGGTGCACTTCATTGTGGCATCAACTTCTCTGAAGTCAAGGCCAACATCAAAGGATTCTGACTGATCAAGTTTGCTGACAATTGCAAACTAGGTGCAGTCATAGAATTCTCCTAAAATACAAATATCCTCCAAGAAGGGCAGACTCAGATGAATAACTGGTGTCAGCACCACAGCCTGAGAGTTAATACCAAGAAATGCATAATAATATCCTTTGAGAAGTTGGCCATGCCTGGAAAATATCTAATTGACAACACAACTGTAAGAGAAGATCCATTAGTTAGGGATTTTGGGACAGATGAAGATAGTAACCTGGTCTTTGACTATCATGTGTCTACAGTGGTAAGGAACTCATTCTATGCTATGCAACTTATAGGCAAGAATATGGCATGCAGGTCCAAGGAAGTCATTGTTCCACTGCATTTTGCCCTCATCAGACCAATCATTGAGTACAACACCTCCTTTGGTATGTGTTTGATCAGGTAAATGCAACAACTGGAACATCCACAGAGGTTTCTCACAAAAAGGATACAGGGCATAAATAACAAGTCCTTCACAGATGCCTCAAGGCCATATCCCTATATCTGGTCTCCTACAGATTGTTGAAGGGTGATCTATGCCTGGCATACAAGGCATTCTTACATCTCACTCTGATGGACCTTCTGCATATCCGCAAATCAAACAGCATGAGAAACACCTAATCTAAGGACTTAAACCTTGCTTGTAACATATATAAGACATGTTAGAGGGACCTGGGTGTGTCTCAGAGAATATCCCCTCACTGGAACAGGCTTCCCATTAATATGAAGCAGAGTTTTTCCCTAAACTAATTCAAGCATAATTTGGACCAGTGTATAGAAAATCAGAAATTCACCCAATGGACAAAAGCAGCCTGTAATTGCTTGCACATCCAAACCCTAGCCTACATATACCCCCTTAGAATCATCTTAAGGTCCCCAAATTTGTCAGATATGTTTGGGATGCATGACTGGACTTAAAAAAGGCCCTTGTGGTCATCAACCTGGTATACATCTTTGAATCTATGAACCTATAATTATCATGGATTTAAGGATCATACATGGAAGGGATAAATACCCTGCTTCTTAAGACACATGGTTTGGATAAGTAAATTATTTTTTTGGGACATCATTCAGTTGGTGACACTTTTAACTGCATTATTTTATCTGAATAAGCACATTAGTTCAGGTGAAAATACTTCAGGCAATGATGTGTTTCTTTGGACTAGTAATAAATACTATTGAATGTATAAGATCTGAGGTTTGCAATTATGCGAACCTGTATGTTATGTCACCTGTAATCATTTATTATGGCTTTTTTTTTGAATGACCACTTCAAGCATTTATTAAGCTATTAAGGTTACAGCTATTTTACAATTCATTATGATGATATTTTGCAATATTGCAAAGCTAAAATGGTGCCACAGCCAGTCAGTTTTATTTTTCTTTAGTTAACAATCTAAAGATGGCAGAACTGGGAGTGAATGTACATATTTTTTATGGTTGATAGTTAATAAAAGGACTGAAAAGGGAAAAAAAAACAGATGTACAAATGTGACAAACCTATTAGAACACTACAATAAATGCAGATGTATAGAACAAATCTATTTATTTATTATTTATTTATTTTATTTGATATTTGTTTACCAGGATATTCCAACTGGGCACAGGCCCATTTCCAGTGGAGACCTGGGGGGAAAGTCCCAAAAGATATAAGTAACAAAAATGACATGATTTGTAAACTTATTCAGTAGTAGCATAAACAAAAAGAACGCAAATTATACATACTACGTATACAAAGTTATGCATAAAAAACGCATATAAATAAAGGAGCATAACTAGTACATTAAATAGTAGAAAATAAACAATTGTTTTATGTGTTGTACATTTATAATTAAAAATGTAGGTAGATGTGACTATGTCAGTATTTCTAGTATGCAAGTCACTGTAAAAGGTGTAGGTGAGAATGTGGGAGCAAAGAGGTTATTAGGGTGAGAGTGAAAAGGTTGGATGGAGTATCGAGAGAGAAAGTAAGGTGATACTTGCGATGAATTTATAGGTGAGATAGTAGACATATATCAAGTAGACAGAAAACATCTGCAGAGAAAGACAACTTATGTATGAAAAAAACAATACAGCTGGATGTCAGCCAGGAGTTAGACACGAGGGAATGCTAGTCAGCCAGTAGTTAAACAAGAGCAGAGCCAAGAATTAGATAGATGGGACTTTAGACATATTTTGAACTGTGAGTGATTGGCAGTGGTTAGGGTGTGCTGGGGTGTTAATTTCCAAATCATGGAGATTTGATTAGAGCAAACAGCATCTCAACAGTGACTGTTAGCTTTTGTGACTTGTAATAGGAGTTTGTCAGATCTCAGGTGTCTTCACAAGACTTCAGTTTCTACTTCAGTGCATTATTCATAACAAAAATGGAGCAGAATGTGAGCATATGAAAATAACAGTAATAACAGCAAGTACAGACAGGTACCTTAAACAAGGACTACAACAAATATATAATCAAAACAGGGCAAAACAGCCTGTTAGTGTGAACGTGAAAGCCAGCAATTTAGGCACACATTATCTGAAATGAGTAAAGACTTCATCATCAGCTAATTTTATTTGATATGAAAGTGATCTTTGCCAAAAGTGGTTTAGTTTTTATTTATTAATATTTATACTGAAAGATGTCTAGTGGTACATTTTTTTGTTAGTTAGTTAGTTAGCTAATCATTGTGTTAGTTTCTTAATTAAAATAGTTTGGATTCTTTGTTCAGCCTATATAAAGTGTTAATAAGCTGGTTTTATATTGTAATTTGTCTGTAGCTTTTTTAGTTTTAGTTTCAGTTTTAGGTAGCATAGTCTCTGATTACCCTATGGTGTTAAGGGGAAGGGGGACTTTGTTAAAGGAGTAATTGTAATGCTTTTATTGCTCTTAACAGAACCACCCTCTTTAAACACTCTCTTCCTCCAAATAACCTTATATATAGGATCATAGGGTCATAGGAGGTTACTAGGCTAATGACCCTGGTGGCCTTACAAGCCTAGCCAAGAGTTTATCCCCAAAAAGAAACCTCAGTCAGCACCTGTCACCCCTGTCAATGAGGGACACAGGTGGACCCCTGGGACAAATGTGTGGTTTCCCATCCACTCATCAAGGTTGCACTTAAAGAAAGTTAGCGATGTACTCTGCTTGACATGTATGGGTAGTCTATTCCAGAAACGTGGCAGACTCTGGGATAAAAACCTGTCTCTCCAGCAGATTTTGTTAATGTTGCATATTAGATTTAGGCCCTTCAATTGTGTAATGCACGAGGAGTTAGACTTATGGATATGGAACATCTCTAGTGGGGCAGGGTTCGAGATTGCCTTGTAGGCATGACACAGATCACCTCTGAGCAATCTGTAAGATACCTAGTAGAGTGATAGTGATTTGATCATGTCCACATAGGACAGGTGTAGGAGGTCATGGATCCTCTTTGTGAGGTATTTCTGTGGCCTTTCCAGCTGGTGCAGGTGATTGGAGAGGTACATACCAAATGGGGCATTGTACTCAATTATTGGCCTAATGAGGGAGGAGTACAGAGAGGTAATATCATCCTTTTTTCTGGATGCAATCTCTTTACATATGAGATGAACCAAGTAAAAGGCTTTTCTGACCACTGCCACTACATGATTGTTGAATGTGAGATTGTTGTCAACCCATGTACCCAGGTCTCTCACCACAGGTTGTGTGCTTAGGGGGTTGCCATTGATGTGGTAATCAGTAGGGGCCTTGTTTTTGCTGAATGGTAAGATAATAATTTTTTTTTGTGTTTAACTTAAGGCCATGACTTTTGCACCAGTCATTTGTTGCTGTGAGACCCTCTTGTAGTATGTTAACATCGTTTGGGGAGTCAATGACAGCACCCATCTTATAGTTGTCCTCAAACGTGGTCAGCCACAAGCCTTTTGTCTTTGCCTGGACCTCTGAGAAGTAGATGTCAAACAGTAGGTGTCCCAGGACAGATCCCTGGGGAACACCACTAGTGACAGATCTGCTGTCAGAGGTGGACGCATCTATTCTGACCTCATGGGTCCTATCAGAGAGCCAATTGGCCACCCACCTGATGAGATAGGGATTTATGCCAAGTTGTATTAGCTTTTCAATGATGCCCGAATGGGGGATTGTGTCAAAGGCTCTGGTCAAGTCAAGGTAGGCTGTATGTACTGACTTTCCCTCATCCAGGGCCTTGGTGACAGTCTCAAAAAAAGTCAACCAGGTTCAACAGACAAGATCTGCCCTTGTCGAATCTGAACTGGGTGGGGTCAAGTTCTTGGAGATTGCCTATGTTCTTGTATATGAGGTCCATAATAATGCACTCCATGGCTTTACAGATCAGATTTGTCAAGCTAATAGGGCAATAGTTTCAGGGTCAGTAGTGGCACCACCTTTGTGCAAGGGTATAACAATGGCAGTGCTTCACTCTGTTGGAATGAAGCCTGTACTTATGCTGTGGTTGAATAGTGTGCTCAATGGCAAGGCTAGTTCTTGCTGGAGATCACGCAGAATGCAGCCTGGGATATTATCAGGTCACATGGAAGCTGTGTTCTTTGCTTAGATAGGGCCTTTAACACTTGCTCTACAGAGATGTGAGGTGCGGGACAAGTATCGAGGATGTCAAATAGGCTTTTGGAACAGGGGGGTGAAGTTTGTGCTGGACCTATCTGCTAGCAGGTTGGCTAAGTCAACAGGATCAGTGTAAGTGGTACCATTAAGAACTAATTTAGAACAAACCTGGGCTTTGCCACGGAGCTTCCTGATGTAATTGAAGAAGGCTTTGTGGTTACCCTTTGTTTCGGAGGCTAGTTTCAATTCATATTTGGCTTTGGAGGTTTGCACTAGTGATCTAAGTTAATTTTTGCGGCTAAGGAGGGAGTTTATCCAGTTGGGAATTTGTGCCTTTTTACCCTTGGCCAACAGTTTTTTTTTCTTTTTGTTGTAAATCCTGTTGATAGAGGATGTCCACCAGATAGGTTTGTGTTTCCTTGAGGAGCAGATTTTAGTTCTGTTGGGTATGGGTGAGTCTATGCAGTTGCACATGTTCTTGTATACTGCATTGGCACACTGTTCAGCATAGTTGTCTGTATCCTCTGAAGGGGGCAGTGGTGTGAAAATACTGATACCCTCCCTTAGAAGGTTGTAGTCAGTTTTTGAGAAGTTTTTTAGCCTGGTTACGGCTTGGGGGAGATTCATCAGGATAGAAATTTCGAATGAGACAGACCGATGGTCTGAACTCGCCAGGGAAGAACTTACTATGGGAGTGGTGCAGCAGTCGCCAATGCTGGTGAGAACCAAGTTCAAAATGTTATCTCCCCTTGTGGGGGATGAGACGAGCTGGTCTAGTGCATTTAGAATTGATGAAGTCAAGGAATCATTTAGTGAGTACATTAGAGCAAGAATAGTTCACCCAGTCTATGATGAGGTAGTTGAAGTTACCAAGGATCAGCATGGTAGGGGGTACCTTGATGGAGTCAAGTACATCCAGGTAGGAGGAGTGGGTGTCCTGAGTCATGGAGAGGGGTCTATACCTGGCTATAACTTGGATGGATGACTTGCCAATTGTCAGTTGCACGTGGAGCAGCTCCAGTGTGCCATGTTGGCAAACCAGTGTGGAGGTGTGCTTGTCTTTAATTAAGATAGAGAATCCACCGCCCTTAGTCTTCCCAACCTCATTTTGGGGTCAGAATGTGTGGAATGAGGTATAGCCTGGTAAGTCACGGTGGTCTCCGCAGCCTTGAAACACGTTTTTGTGACTGCACAGATGTCGGCATCTTCTAGTGTGAGGAGAGCCTCCAGTGACTGCATTTTCAGGTTAAAGCTCCTAGCGTTAAGCAGCATGACCTTCAATTTGCTTTTTGACAGATCTTTTATATTGGAAGAATTTTCTTTGGGACATTGCATAAAAAAGGCACAATGGGCAAGGCAAGAGCCTTGGCCAGAATCTGGAATCCCAAGGGTGACAAGTGGAGGTCATCTCTGGCAAAGCATCGAGGCCTGTCAACCAAATATAAATAAGGAATGTGTTGATTCTTTTCTGTGTACTCAACTAGGATCGCTTGTTTGTGTGCTTCTATAAGGGATGCTACATTTTTAACTCAGCTGTGGACTACCTACTATTTTCTATTTTATTATTTTGTAAGCACATATTTTACAGTTCGATTTTTATTAATTAACTAGGTGCTTATCATAATTCAGGAAGTGAACATCACACCCTCCATACTGTGAAGTTTCTTCTTGATTTGATTACAGCAGGATCTAACGAGCCTTTTTCTGCTGCCATTGTGGTAATCAGTGCTAGTGGCTGATGCATTGTGTTAGCAAGACACCCACCTCACTCATTCTCCTACACACACACCTACACACACACACACACACACACACACACACACACACACACACACACACACACACACACACACACACACATACACACACACACACACACACACACACACACACACACACACACACACACACACACACACACACACACACACATCACCCTACCTCATACCTGTCCTTGATTTAAAAGAACATCCCTGATGTTGCCTCTTATCTTCCGTCCTTGTAAATTATGAATAATTTTAGTCAGTCCATAATGCCAGTCATTAACGTTTCATTCTTCTTATTCTTTAGTAAATCCAAGACCTGTTGCCCTATTAGCTTTTTAATTGGATTAGAGTAACAATGAAAAAGACTCTCAAGTGTCATCTACTGTTCATCATGGCTTTGACCAGAAATCTTGAGCACAGCCCCCATATGTCATGGACCATTACAGTTAGTCAGTAATGCCAGATGTTAGAGTTTACATTTTGTGTGCTACAATACCTGACTTCTATTCATTTTTAAAGAGGTTTAGGGTAATAGTAAAGAGTGACTCTGGTATCTTGCATTTCCCCATAAGTGTTTTTGTGCTGCAAACCCTGTTGTTCTATTAACCTTTTAAGTGGGTTAGGATAATATGTGAATGTCCATGGTGTCTACTGCACCCTCCAGTATTGCCAGATTTGCTCATTAATCAAGGGGAGTTTATTACGGCAGCCACACCCTCACCCTACCCCATGATCTCACATACACCCCCCCACAAATAACTACACTTACCTTACAGCAAACATACACCCCACTCAATTGCACTCATGCACAAACCCATCCATGCACCCATACACATATACACACACACACACACACACACACACACACACACACACACACACACACCTACCCTACCTACAGTATTCCTACCTCTATATACACTTACACATGCAACCGCACACACATACAGATATGTGCCCCTCAATACTACGTATTCACTAAGCTACCCAGCACTTATCTCTAAGGCAATAATAGGTATATAAACATACTTTATAATGTGGCAATCCATGCAAGAAGACTACAAAGAATAATTGAAGGAGCTTACTATGCACATCATGCAAAAAGGTAGTGAGAGAAATATGAAAAGCAGTTCAAGAAAGATGTTGAAAAGAGAAAGTATTGGTTAACCAGGAACTGCAGTCTACCCATTACGTAAGAAAACTGGCTAGATTAGTTAAGCCAGTGGTCCTTTTCTGCTAATAGGGCACACATTTCTGTGTTACCTCTGGCATCAATCCATAGTCTTTTCCCGTCAACAGTGTTGTCACAAGCACTGCTGCGGGTGTGCGCAATTACTAAGTGACAACAGCCAGTTTTCTTCTTAAATGCATCAGGAGTCTCATCTAAGCCTCATCAGTTCTGAAAGTAGTAATTAAAATTCCTCTTCTAGTCAGAAAACCTTAGACTCTAAGCTTCTGTCCTCAACACAGGAAGGTCACTCATTCCTGTCTTCTGTTTCCCCATGACATTTAATATCTGTATAGTTTGAAGTCAGACATCCTAAACAAACAGAAATACACATGCATATCATATTAAATAATTACTCCCTTTCCTGCTTACTCTCCCTTTGCCTTTGTGACCATCATAAGTACATGCAGCAAGAGGTGCACACTGTCACCAGCTAACAGCTTTTCATTCTACTGCCACCTAGTGGGATTATCAATGAACCACCAACTATGAGGCATTTAGAAGCTTGCATCTTGAATTGTTAGCAGCTCAAGCCTCCGTTCACAAACCTTTCACATTCTTGTTACCAAAGCAAGACTGAGTATTCTGTGTCCTGTTAATTTACTGCATGAGGGAGCAGTATCTAAAGTCAGTTAAAAATTAAGCAGTAAGGTACAGATGTATGTATATAAATAATACAGACATTATTAAATTCTCAAGTATGTTGTGGGGTACAAGTCCAAAGGGCGAGTCTTTTACAAGACTCAGTGCGTTAATATCTGTTTCACTCATGAGTGCCTTATTGCTCTAATAAAATGGGCAGCGGTGTTTCTGATATATATTAACATTTGTAAGTACATTTTTAATGCAATTATATACATATCTAATATTCTGTTTTAGTCTTCTGCCAAAAAATCAGCTAATGTGAGTAGGTGATAAAATATATAAGCTCTGCATTTTTTCATTAAATTTTGTACAGAGTCATTTAAAGGATACTGTACTATTACTGTAATACAAGGAAATGAATCTATGGGTTTGATTCCCAGCATTGATATGCAGCATAATGACTGTTGTAATCACCCTGGTTCAGTTGTTCTTAGTTACACATTTTCTACTACAGTGGGCATTATAATATATTAATGGCAGGTGAGGTCAGTGTCTTGAGCTGCAGTGAAGTGACATTTTATTCACAGCAGCCAGGTGTTCCTCTTCATATTGGAATTTGTATTTGTTTGGAAACTGCACTGGTTAAGTTTGGTGGCACTTGTGATATATTCAGAAATTACTACTGAATGCATGAAGGAAGAACAAAGGTGAAAAAAAGCAGTCACTTTGGGACTATGGGGTACTGCAATTAACAGACATGGCATCTGCATAGGAGAAATGTCTTTTGGTATATATTAAGATTTTCTTGTCTCAGCCTCTTCCTCTGGATGCCCATGTGTACATTTGTGTCAACAGATAGTCACATTTCCTGAACTAAGCAAATACAGCTGCTGGAGAAGACAATCTTCTAGTGGATGCAGAATGGTACATGTTTTAAAACTGTAAAGAGTTTTTTCTATGCATATGTAAATTTTGGCTGACTAGTGACAAATATATTGCTGCAGGGAGAAGAATATATCTTGCATGTAAACTATAGTTCACTTTGGATATGATAGCTTAAAATTGAGTAAACCAGAAGGATTACAGCTTCCTGATGTCATGTTCAAAAATATAAGGGCAGATTCATAAAGGTTACCACAATGTGTACACTTTCTGAATCAAAGAACAGCCTTACACTAAGTGTACACATAGTATACACTTTGTGATAACCTTTATGAATCCAGCCTATAAACTATTCATATAGTAATATAATGTAACACATGCAAAGCAGAGGGTATAGCTCCTACCAGGTACACAGTTCTTCAGATATAAAAATGGTCTAATATTGAAATCAAATATGTTTGGTGAAATATGTGAATTTCAGTGCACTGCAGAGAAAATGACTTATTGCTAATGTCAGCTACTCTCCGTGTCCTACTGCTAGCATCAAGAGATAATTTAGGAATGCTCTTCTTAGAAAATAATAAAACACTGGGATTCAATAAACTCTGTGTACGCTTCGCACAAAGCCTACATGAAGTTTATATATGTGCGAGGCTGTGCGCGATGAGCAGCTGCACGCAATGAATATGGATGCCGCACATTGTGTTTAAATGAGGTTTCGTGGCAGGCAACAATGTTGCCAGCCAGAGAACTGTGTAAGTGAACACAGATAGCACTCCTGTTCAAATCAGAGCACTGACGATCTGTGTTTTTATGGGGAATGCCACAATGATCACCAGGGCTTCACAGACAGCTCTCGATCTCTTAGTGCAAGACTTCTGAACAAAGGCCAACATAATGGGGGGGACAATGACCCAGAAATATAGACATATTTGACATATTTGCCCTACAGAAATATGCTAGAATAACCAGGGGGTTGTGTTAAGATACATGTTCTGAAAGATTTGAAGTATGAAACTCAAATGTATATAATAGTGAGTCACATCAGTCCTGAGATCATCCCAGTGATATGGCTGAAAGCCACAAATTTGATAAGGAACACTTCTGGACATTCTGTGAAAATCTGGGCAGTTGAGCGGTATGAATGCTAAGTATATGGTCCAAACACAGTACATGACAGTGTGTCTACAGTGCAGAGTATTGTAATATCCCATTCCTGGCAGTCTGTACTGAAGTTGTGTAAATAATCTGTAATGATACATGGACTGCCATGCAAAATAAACACTAGTGGGAAGTGTGTGCATTAAATAGGGACATGCAGATGAGTTGTAGGAATGAACACAGGGAAAGAGGACAGGTGAAACAACCTAATGTACAGCAGATGAGAGCATGTCAATGGAAGATGGTTGTAGCAGCAACACCATTCACATATCTATATAGTACAGTAGGGACTACACAGTGAAAATGTGTATAATGTGACTGCCACAAAAGGTGACATAACAATGGGGAGGATATCTGTGTGAGATAATTATATTTACATGAATAATGCAGAGGACATCCATCAGGTATCTGACAATACAATTGGGGTAGGGTGCATATTGTGGAGCTGTGCAAACTGATTTGCCCGAATAGGAGTGTAATCTCAGTAGAGGTCTCCAGCAAGTGGGACACAGGTAAAGGCTCATGGATAACATTAAAAGAACCAACCACAATCATAGACAATATCAGAATAATCCCACCAGTAATCCCACACCTCTGATATATGTGATTTAGAGTGGTAAGAAATGATTCTGCACAAACACAATTGTACAACAAATATGATACGTCCATACTCTCTCCCTCTCTCTCTCTCTCTCTATATATATATATATATATATATATATATATATGTATGGCACAATCCACACTGTCACAAATGATATCCATACCATTAATGTTGTCAAACACCTATGTATGTAGTGTGTGCATTACCAGTACAAGTAGCACACATGCATTTGGTGCAACAACTTGATGGGTGTTCACCATTAGACAGTCATGTTTATGCCACATAAAATGCCTAGGTGTGGTCAATAAGCTATGAGACAGCTCATTGTAACAAAGGTGGTACACTTCAGTTACACATCAGTGGAAGATGCATAGGGAGGTATATGAGGAAGGGTGCATTGTACTCAGTTATTGGTGTGATGAAGGCTGGGAACTGTGGAACTATTATGGCCTCTGATGAGTATGTCCTTCACATACTCAGTACTTGTGTTACATACAAAGGAGTAGTCAGCTCTGTGACCACATGCTGGTGGATGTTCCACTTACCATCTACTCCAGGACACAGGTTACATACCTACTGCTCTGATTATAGGGTGTGATGTCTACATTACACATGGGTTGTTTGTTTCTTTTCCTGATTTAACAAACCCCCCCCATGTTTTCTTGTCATTGCAGGTGTTGTCATGGCTGTGGCAACAATCTTTGGTATGTGTTGATACTGTCTGTATTATACTAATGTTACAACAGGAGTCAATGATTGCCCACAATCTGTAGTCCTTCAGGAAGCTGTTTGGACACAGGAGGTGTATGCCATCTGTGATGTCCATCACTTAAACAATGGACAGGAAAGGGGCTAGCAGACAGCCCTGATGTATGGACCTGATCACGGAACCTGAGATATAGGTCATTTCACACATTTCAGCATAGTGAGATGATACACTGGTCTACCCACTTGGTGATACAGCTGTTTATGGTCACATTTGACAGTGATGATTGAATACCTCAGTGTGGATTTGTGTCAAATGTCTTGACCTGGTCAAGTTCCAGAAGATGATAGTGTTGTCATCCTGAATGCCCTCAATTACCTTTTGAGGACATCTAGCAGATGTAACAGACATGATATAGCATTAGCAAGTCACACAAGTCTGTTGTGCACAGCCTGGATATTACTGTTGTCCATTTAGAAAAGGTCCATGATGGCATGTTGGTCTACTTCACAGTTGAGGAGAGTCAGGATGTGTTTATACAAGCATGCATCAGGTGCTGTCCCCCCAACTCAGATGGCTGCATGTTGATGTACACCCTTCTATGGGAGCATAGCCCATGTGGAGGGTGTGTTCTAGTGCATATTCAATCATATCAGGAAAGCGTATGTGCTGAGTCATGCCATAGGCAATCTGTGATGCTGTCACAGTCCATTGATTCTGTGTGATAGGCCTGGAAAGACAGTGCATACTGCCTATCGTGATCTGGCCTAGGGTTTTGACACAATCCCCCATACAGGAATCATTGAGAAATTCTCCCAGCTGGAGATTAACCCTTACTTTACTAGATGGTTAACCAATTGGCTTACCGACAGAACACATACAGTGAAAGCTGGTGAATCAACCTGTACCAGAAGAGCTGTCACCATTTGCAAACCCCAAGGATCTGTACTTGGCACTTTACTGTTCAAATCTATTTCTCAACATTTTAGGCTAAAGTATATGGCCTTTGGCTTACCATATTTGCTTATTCTTGTATATTGGGTGCAATCATTGAATCCACCAACGATGATAACATACTACATGAAAAGCTACAACAGACAGATGACTGGTGACAAAGCCACAGAATCTACAAATAAATGCATAAATATGTCTTTATGTTGTCCTTTTGAAAAGTGGAATTCCATGCTAATTACAGTATTGACATCAGTCCTGCTATGCTGAAACCCAGTGATGCAAGCACTGGGAACACATGTAGATAGCAATCTGAACTTTGACCACCAAGTGTCCACACTGGTATTGAAAGCCTATGCTGTGCAAATCATAACTCGCCATCATATTCAGATCTTAGGATTGTATGACAGCATCGTACCCTAACCTCATCAGAACACTAACAAGATATAATGCTCTGTTTTGCATGTACCTCACCAGACACATGCAGCAGCTGGAGAGACTACAAGGGTTTCACATCAAGAAAACACATCACCTACAAACCATGCCATGATGAATGTGGATAGACTGAAATCCATGTCACTATAGTCTGTATTGTGTAGGACATGGTGACTTCTGCCTGGCCTCCAGGCCACTCTCTGACCCTGCTCTGGTGGGAATAGTGCATATCCACAAATCAGATATAGCTGATTACATCAGCAGTGTTTGTTGGGGAGAATATGATAATAACAGGGTCCCACATGCTGGTGGAAAAGGCTCTCTGTAATGTCAAGCAAGAGCAAAAACACAAACACACCCAGTTGACTGTGGTGAAAATAGAACTCCTACCTAAGTACACTGACTACAAACCTCTGTATTTAAGACAAGCACCACTGCTCAAGTCTGACTTGCAGTGTCTCAGACAACACTTTATAGCTGATGACAACAGCAGTGTCTGTTGAGGAGAATATGACAATAACAGTGTCCCACATGTGAGTGTAAAAGGCTGTCTGTAATGTCAAGCAATAGCACAAAGAGACACACACACACACACACACACACACACACACACACACACACACACACACACACACACACACACACACACTTGACTGTAGTGAGAATAGAACCCCTGCCTATCTAAGTACACAGACTACAGACCTTTGTATTTAAGGCAAATGTGACAGCTCAAGTCTGATTTGCAGTGCCTCAGACAACACTTTATAGCTGATGACAACAGCAGTGCCTGTTGAGGAGAATATGGCAATAACAGTATCCCACATGCTGGTGTAAAATGTTCTCTGTAATGTCAAGCAAGTGCACACGCACACACACACACACACACACACACACACACACACACACACACACACACACACACACACACACACATTGTAGCAGTAACTGTAGGATACACACTTCTGCTCTTCTGTCTAGACACACACACACACACACACACACACACACACACACAAACACACACACATGCATGCACGCACGCATACATGCACACACACCCAGTTGACTGCAGTGAGAACAAAACCCTATATGTATCTAAGTACATAGTCTACGGAACTCAGTACTTTATGCAGACATCATGGCACAAATATGACTTTTACAAGACTGCAGGTTAGCTTATAGTGGATGACATCAGCAGGCCATGTTGGAGAGAAGATGTTGGGACGCTTGCATGAAATGGATGTGTAGACATGTGCAAATTTCAAAATACTGTCAATCCATGTCATTGGAGCAGTAACTGTAGGATACACACTTCTGCTCTTCTGTCTAGACACACACACACACACACACACACACACACACACACACACACACACACACACACACACACACACACACTTGACTGCAGTGAAAACAGAACTCCCACCTAAGTACACAGACTACAGAACTCAGTATTTTACGCAAACGCCATGGCACAAGTCTGACTTTTATAAGACTGCAGGTCAACTTACAGTGGATGGCATCAGCACGCCATGTTGGAGAGAAGATGTTGAGAGGCTTGCATAGGTTCATAGCGTCATAGGTGCAAAGGACGTTACTATCCTAATGCCCCTAGGGCATTACAGGCCTAGCATTGTAAAACAATAGTACCCTTATTGAGCTTAGTTAGATGGTTGTTGTTAGTAGAGTGATTTTGTGATCAGCACTGACTGGGCTTGTCATGAGGGACATAGATGCCACCCCAGGAGTGAATTTACAATTACCCATCCAGTTGTCAAGATTGTGCCTGAATAGGGTCATTGAGGAGCACTGCTTTACAGGCAGTGAGAGCCTATTACAGAGGAGTGTCAATCACTGGGAGATATATCTGCCCCTTCTATAGTATGTTACCATCATTGGGGGACTTTATATGACTGTGTCCAGTTGACAGTCAACTGCAAACAGGGTAAACCATAGACCATCTACCTTTGCCTGTGCTTCAGAGAAATAGTTTACAAACAGTTGAGGGTGCAGAACAGATCCTTGTGGTATTCCACTGGTAACTGTTCTAATAGTGGAGGTGCAGTCTCCAACTTTGATAGTGTGTGTTCTATAGGTGAGGCAGTTGGCTATCCATCTAGTAATGTATGGAATAATTCCCTGATGAGAAATCCATAAGTATTGATGAGAAGTCCACTAAGTTTAATAAGCAAGATCTACCCTTGATAAAACCAAAATGGGTCAGGTCAAGTGTGTTGAAGGTCACCTATGTCCCTGTGGATAAGGTCTATGCAAATGCCTTCCCTAGCCTTGCAGATAAAGCTTTTTAGGCTTATGGGTCAATAGTTCTAGTTCTGCATGTTACCAGATTGATGTGTATTGCATATCACACAGCATTTGATATTAATTTATGTAGTGTAGATGATATATGTGTGGAAAAAGTACTAAGACACCAGGGTTTCAGTGCTTGGGGGGAGGCAACACAAGGCTGAATTGTGAATATGTGACATATTGTTAGATAGAGCCTTCAGTTTGTTATGTTTTCACATGTAATTTCATGTCATAGACAGGAAATGGACAGTAAACAGCCGTAATACATAATAATATTTACTTTTCCATGGAGTAGTGAGCAGCAGGTTTGCAAAATAGTTGGCAAAGTGTTTGTACATGTGAGATATACATTTCCAATACTACTCAGGTTTGTGCATAGCTAAGCAGTGTGCAAACACGAGCTGCTTTGCTAAATTCTCAGAGTTAGTACTGAGTGTATGAAACACACCTGCTACTTAAATTACTCTGTGGCAGCAAGTGTAAATGTACTTAGACATTTTTTTTTTGAGCACAGATAATACTGGGTTTGAATTTAAGTATATCTAATACTTTTAAATAAACATTGATAATGCAATAACATGAATTCTTTATAGTACATGTGTTGTTGTGTGTTGGCATAGTGCAGTGGGGTTAAGAAGCATTGTGCAGAGGTAACCACAGCATTTTGCTGCCACTCACTGAAGCTGTGCATTGGTGCACGATGCGCACCTCCCCGCAAACATACAGCCCAAAAAGTGAAGGGATTCATTGCTTTTCTGCTACATATGTGTGTTGTGTGTGATTCTATTTTTTGACCAGATTAAAGGTGTTAAAATTGGGTAGATAGGAAAGTGGTCAAATTAGGAGCATGTAGAGAGAAGAACAAAAGGAAAGCAGTACAGGAATGGGCAGGAGGGTGGTAGGAAAGAACCACAGCTATCCATTTCTTTAATAGTGTAAACTGAAAATATGTGCAGAACATTAACTGAATTTGAGTGTCATCTCCACAAAGAGGGGTGACCACAACACAGTCATGTTGTATAGCTAATAGATAGAGTCAGGTGTGTCAAGAATACAGTTGTGCAAAATGGAGACCTATGTATGGTACAATTTTCTTTGGGGGGTAGGTGGCCATGTTTTCTATTTCAGTAAGAGAGGAATATTGGGGGAGGGACGTACATATGTCTGGATCAGGTAAGTTGGGTAGGTGAGGAAGCTATTGCAAACATACAAGGCAAACAAACCAAGAGGCAGTGACAGTGATGGATACAAAAGGTTGGGGGCACTATGATTGGAGTGAGGGAGGGGACAATGCAGGCTCATGCCCATCAAGCTTGGAGACAGTGAGAATCGAGTCCTCACCCACTGAACTGTCATCACTGTTACCTTACTCTGCTGGTGGCTGGAGTGCTTGATGTCTCCTCCTCTTCCTATGGACCATGAGGGAGAGCAGCCTTTCCATCTGGCATAGGAGTACACCAATGGTGTGGCACATAACACTATGCACCATCCCTGGCAACTCCCATCTGGCATAGGAGTACACCAGTGGTATGGCACATAACCCTATGCACCATCCCTGGCAACTCGCTGTGGGTGATGAAATCACCACCTCTTCCAATGCTCCCAGATAGTACCATTGCACCAGCTTCCAGGGCAGGAGTACCTGAGGGTGCTGGCAGTGCAGGGATAGCAGAAGCAGTGTTTTTGGCTTGGCTGCCAGACATACTGGGCATTGGTGCCAGAGCTGGTGGAGTGGAGACAGGCTGATCCATTGGGGCTGGCCTACCTCACTGTGCTGTGGAGCATTTAGTGATGTGGTACACATGGATGGCATGGAGACATTTTACGACATACTAGAAAACATAAAAAGAGAGTTAAGGGTTGGGTGAGAGAAACAAGAGATACAATTAGTACCATCATATGTGGCATACAATGCATTAATACAATTATACAACTCTTTCATCTGAAGTATTACTTTTAAATATACCTCTTAGACACAGGCTACACTACAGATTACTGACATTAATCCTTGAAATGTGCATATATTGAACATATGCATGTTCCATGTATACAGATTACAGTTTACAGCAGGGCATTTGTGCTACTGGTATAGAGTTTTTAATTTAATGTAAATATTATTGAAGAAATAACAGTATTATATAGTTGTGAATTATGGTATTTGAACCCACAACCTCTGACTACATTTTATATTGGACTCTTACAATTGGTTTGTGCTACAGACTAATGCATGCATACTTGCTTTTACAGTTGGGATATACCAAAAAAGCTATCTTTAACTTTTAATGCTACAATAACACTTCTCTTCTGCTGCATACATACCACTTCCCTCAGTTTCTCCAGTTGAGCAACATGGGCCTGCACATTGAACTCACACTCCCTGGCAGCTGGGGAAAGAAGAGAAAAGAACAGAAGAGCATTATGCATGTCTTGCTTATATTAAGCTTTCTAATTCTTACAAGTACTCTCTTTATTTCATATGAACACAGTTGTGGGATGCCCACAGTCTCAAATTCCTCCAACCAATGGTTGAGAGTATCCCTTTATATTTTTTCTTTTGTGTAGGTCATTAAAATGATGCCTACATTGCTCTCTAGTGCAGGGGATACCAGTGGCACTGGATACAGCATGGGCCAAACTATTCCACTCATCAGACTTGTACTGGGTGCCAGAATAGTCCCCCTGCAGAAGCCTTTGTCTGTGGTGCTTTATCAAAAGTCCAATAAATATTCTGGACTCCTGGACACGCTACCTCTGTGCCCCTGAATCTGGAACCTTCCCTACTATCACCAGCCATGTGTACCAGCAGAACTAAAGCAATGGAGACTGATGCTTTCCCATGAGTTCCAGTTATCACATTTACTGGTAGTTTGCAAACCTGAGCAACATGTTCTCCCAATCATAAGTATGGGGATTGAGACTTTCCAACAATGATAGATCAATGGCCAATAACATTAACCAGGAGATGGCTAATGAGGAGATGGCTATGGATATGGATGAGGAGGTTTTTTTAGACGAAGAGGAGTATCTCCCATTAATGCAATTGGAAAGACTAATGAACCAACACTGGCCAAATTACAACCAAAAGGGGTACCGACATTCCAATGGCCAACAGAGGAGAGGCAACACTCGATCGAACAGAAGCAGGAACAGGGGGGCATGGAGGGGGAGACAATGACATTTGAAACCCCAACCCCTACGCCTTTTCTGCTACCAACTGTTAAAATTATTTCAAACAAATTGTATCACTTTAAGGTTTATAATTATTCTGATTTGGACTCACAAGTGTGTGACTTGTTTGCTAAGGGAATAACTTTCATTCCCACCAGGAACATGAACCTTGTTGAGACTTTGATCGATCTAAAACTTTTTGTACATCAATTGAGCTTTAATGTATTATTCCAAGATAATGGACATGTAATTGAACCATTCCATGTCTCCAGCACTTACAACCCAGCAATTCACCCTGTTTTAGAAATATTTGAAAGAGTGTGTGAATTAGATTTTCAGATGCTTTTTTCACAAAATAGTAGGAAAAAAGAAACTCAGTTTAAATAAATCTGAAAATCATGAGTTAACTCTATTAACACAGACAGAGGGTATTCATATTATAAAACCTGATAAAGGTGGGGGTATCAGAGTGCTCAACTACAATGACTATTTGTGTGAAATGAAAGAACTTTTGTCTGGTCATACTTACCATTGTGGTTCTTTAAGTGAATTGAATAATATGTATAAAAGAATCCATGGGTTGCTTTATGACCTCTTTATTGAAGGGTCAATTACCATTGATGAATTGAATTATTTAACAGTAGCTTACCCTAGGACACCAGTATTTTTTGGTGTGCCTAAAATACACAAAGATGTGGCCCAACTACCAATGCATCCTATAGTTGATGTTCGTGGTTCAGTCACTCACCCTATAGCAACATTTCTGGATGAGAAACTTAAAAATATATATTTCAGGTGAACCTTATTTATGTAAGGACTCCTGGGACTTCCTAAAGAGGATGAATAACGTAGTCTTCCAGGAAAATTACTGTTTCATCACAACTGATGTCAAAGACCTGTATTCCATTATCCCCCATAATTTGGGGGAAGAATGGTTTTGTGATTATCTAAAAGGGAAAGGTCTTTCACAAGCTAACTTCAATGTTTTTGAACAACCACTTGACATGGTTTTGAAAAATAATTTATACTATTCAATAATGAATACTATCTCCAAATTGAAGGTGTGGCTATGGGGTCTGCATGTGGTGGCCTCTATGCCAACATTGTCATGCTTGAATGGGAAAAACGTTATCATTTTAATTCCCCTTTTTTTCCAGTTTTGCCATGTCTATTTATGTTTTTTGGATGATATTTTCATTCTTTGGGAAGGACATAGAGGGGAGGTGAAGAAGTTTTAGGAGTATATTAATCAAACAACCACCTTCCTAAAATTTACACATCATGTAAATGAAGAAAAAATTCCCTACTTGGATGTCTTAATTACTAAAGATATTATACATAACTGTTTTATTGCTGAAATTTTCTGCAAAGAGACATACTCCAACAGCTTCCAACACTTTGACAGTAACCATCCCCTCACACAAAAAAGAGTCGTATTAAAGGGCCAATTTGTGAGGGCAGCAAGGATGGTGAGTGTGTGGGAAAGTTTTTTAATGGAATGTGAAAAAAATAAAAATATGTTTCACCAATGTGGTTATCCAACATATCTAATAGAAGAAATTATGGGAGAAGTAGTCATAAAAAGGAAAAATTGACATTTTAAAGCAATTTTGGGTGAAACAACTGGCCAACATGCACATGCGTCTGAGAGTCTCCCTCATGTTTATACTCAGCCTCTGCCCACACATATGTCCCAATATTTGACAGTTGGAGAAGAAAGGGGGTTTGTTGGTCCCACTTATACTACAACTTTTATTAGTACTTTTTCTACTGATAATTATTCTATTAGGAAGAACCTTTCAAAAAAGTGGGATTTATTAGAAAATGACAGGATGTCAGGCAAAGTGTAGATAGTTGTCCTATTTGTGTATATAGGAAGGGATGTAACCTGAAGAACCACTTTGAAAATCCCACTGTAAAAATGCAGAGGGGTTATATGTACAAATGTGGGCATTGTAAATACTGTGCCTATATTTTGGCAACAAATGAGGTTATCAATGATTTTAAATACAAATTAATGGGAAAAATTGCTGTAATTCAGAAAGGGTAGTATATTGTGCTATTTGTACACAATGCACATGTTTCTATGTAGGAAAAAACAAGCGTAAACTAAAAGAACGTATAGGTGAACATGTTAGAAACATCAAGGACCATAGTGAATTTAATGCCCTAGCAAAAGATGCTAGTAACTTTAATGGACGTGATTTTAGGGTTACAGTCCTTGGTATGGTACAGTTAAATAAAAAAGGGGGGGGGGGCATGACCAATTATTCTGGAAAAAATGGAATTAGCCTGGCAACTATGTTTAAATGCTCAGTGTTAGCCAGGCTTGAATGAAACAATTTCCATTAGTAGCATTTTAAAGCTAAAATCTTTAAATAGATAGTGTGTAACAAGTTTTGGAAAAAATCTCTTTAAAAAGTTGCAAAATACTTGAGTATGTTTTATACACTTTATATACTTACATTTGTTTAACAATGTATCAAGTTTAAGATGTTAATGCAGGTCACTCTGTTCATAGGGGGTGTGTGTTACTTTATAAGATCTGATAGGCCACTGATTACAAGCACTTGCTGGATATAAATGGAACGGTACTTACTTTTAAGATTGGGATAATGTATATTAGCTTTGTTTTATATGAATATTTAAATATCTTTCATATGTTTTTATGTGTTTTAAACTAAAACAAAGGCATATAGGTTTTGAATATAAATATTTCTGTTTATAGAGATAATATGCTTTTTTTCCTCTTATACGCATGGGGTGTGGGTCTTTTGTGCAATTTGATTAGTTGTAGTTGATTATAGTATATAACGTACATATTACATTTTTCATGAAGCCTATTTAAATGTAAATTTGTTTTTACCGAATTATCTGATGAAGTTCCCTATTTTAAATGGAACAAAAGTGCTTATCCTTTAGGATTTTTTTATTTTGGATTTCACCATTAAAGCTTGTGCTTCACTAATGCTGTGGATCTGTGTGCTGCTCCTTTCAATGTATTTTTGGATTATTTGTTTGTTCATTGGGTTGGTTTGTGGATTTTCAGCCTTTTCCTCTTGTGTAAGTTGATGCCTACATTGCTCTCTAGTGCATGGGATACCAGTGGCACTGAATACAGCCTGGGCCAAACTATTCCATGCCTCAGACTTGTACCGGGAGCCGGAATAGTCCCCCTGCAGAAGCCTTTGGTTGTGGTGCTTTACCAAAAGTCCAATAAATATTCTGGACTCCTGGACACTCTACCTATGTGCCCTGAATCTGGAGCCTTACCCACTATCACCAGCCATGTCTACCAACAGAACTAAAGCAATGGAGACTGATGCTTTCCCATCAATTCCAGTTATCAAATTTACTGGTAATTCGCAAACCTGAGCAACATGTTTGCTCGATGTTAAGTAAACAGTAGCAGGGCCAAGGAGTGAGGAATTAAATAATTGCAATTGGATGGTTAATCTGACACTTGACCTTAGTTTGAGGGGTGTCTACTGATGTAGCCTGGAAATATATATTGGAAATTGAAAGGTAACTGTTAGGTGAGTTAGGTTTGCAGACATGCACTGGGGGCATAAATGTAATGACCTGACACATTTGTTTTTACCTTTATACACTGAGAAAATTGATTTTTACACTGTTTGATTCAAACCTAGGCATAAGGGACAAAAATTTTCTTCCACACTGTTGATTTTCCATCTTTGCCAGAGAAGTGCTGCTCACACATAGTCAGGAATCATACATAAATACAGGTTACAGTATGAGCTGTTGTATGTGTCTTAGGCAATTGTGAAGCCCATACAAGTCCAGATAGCAGAATTATACTTACACAACTATAGTACACAGTATACCCTCAGTCATACATCTGAAAACACAATAATGGTGCCTCATCCCTCATACATATAATTCATATCAACTCCACTATCTAAAGTGTTATAAGTGAGAGTGAATATAATGGGAAGTGGAACAACAGTAAAAATGTGTGGAATATCCTGTAGTAGATCCCAAGACCATGCATACAGCAGTCCTACACTTACACCTGTTGCCACAAGAATGTTGAAATAAGACTTGTCTATTTTTCAGTTGATTGCGATAAACTGCACTGTAACAACAGGAAGAAAAAAGTTTGCACACCCTGTACTAGAACCTAGGGCCATCTGAACTCCAGCTCTACACTTACACCTGTTGTCACAGGACTAGTTACATGCCATTCCCTAATTTACTAATCATTCTTAAGGTCTCCGTGTTAACCACTGTGCAATGCCACTTAGTGGATTTGTGTGGTGCCCAACAGAATTAATCAAATGTATCCAATTTCTATTTTTGTCTAGGTACTGTCAGCAGGTGTTCTGTCTGATTCATGGGTGGTCCAGTTGTCCAATTTGTGCAGTGCTGCACTTCATGCAAATGAGATAAGCACAGCCAAACCTAACATTCATTTCCTCCATTTCCTGTGATTGTGCTAAGCGCTACATCACGCAAGCACTGCTCCCCCCAAAAAAAGAAAAAAAAGAGGGACAAATAGTTGAAATGAGGAAAATCAATCTATGATATACACACTATAAAATGTTGGTTTACATGAGATATTTCTACATAGCTCTAGATTTGAACACTCACTCCAATAAACTTCAGAACACAGGAAGGGTGCCTTATCCCTCTTTGCCACCCAAACAGCTTTGCAACAAGGAACCAAAATCATTCTGCATACAACCAACTGCAACAGCATCTACAGTAATATGAAACCATACAACTGTTACTTGTACATTTATTATTTTTGGATGTACTGATCACACAACCGGTTATGGTTATTGCTTGCAAATATACAGCTCTGTCTTACCTCTCTGTGTTTGTTGGTCATTCTTCTCTTATCTGACCAGTAATCTGAGACATGCAGTCTGTAAGCCATTCTATATCACTGGCCTTAAAATGTATGAGGATATTAAATGGAAATAATATCATATGCAGTTGCCAACAAATGAAGGGGAGATTGGATGTTAATGAACAGAACCTGTGAATTGTGCTGCTTACTTACATTTCCAATCTTAAGTTTAACACTTTGTAAGTCTAACCTGACACACCCACTGGATGTAGGACAGCCTGCTGTGCTGTTGTGCTTTCCTTTTCCAACCAGTAATCATCCACAGGTGCAATCTATTAAAGACAAACACTGAGGATATGCCTGCACTATGTTTACATTTGTTACATGGAGCCAATTATTTGGGATTAAGCAATTGCAATCAGTTCACACTTCATTTACATCTTCACCATGTTCACAGCCCTGAATCTATACCATATGAAAAGGCAACCATCTATCTAGGAAAACTGAAGGTGAATAGACTTGTTTATGTGGAGAACACAGAACAGAGACTGTTACTTTGGGATTTATCTACACAGAAGATTACTGAAGTTGAGAAGGTATGCTTGCATTTTGTCAGCTATATACTGCATATGTTGGCACGTATTTTAAGAAAAATCTGAAGCAAGGGTTCTACTCTCTTATCTATATGCATTAGTTAGAAGTATACTGATGCCATGGGCATGTTTGTCAAGGCATTTCACAGGTATACATGATTAGAAATACCTTGAAATGGAATGTTCTGTGACAAATTTGTGGACATGTTTCAGGGACAGTTCATTTGATAGCACTTTTAGCATTTCAAAGATGGTTTGTTAGCCAAATGTGTCATTTGCCTGTTTTTTTTTTGGGGGGGGTGGGCAAAGCTGCATTAATGTTATAGCACAAACAAGAATATGTTGCTGTTGTTACTCTCCTTTTTTTTGCATCCAACCTGTTGTTTGTATTTCAAATCTCTAGACTGTTTTATGTTTCTCCAGTGGGTAATACTGAGATGCTACCTTTTCTGTTTTATCTGAGAACATTTATTTTGTAGTTATGTGATACTTGTGTGTATTATTCTTCTGTTGTCTTTTAGGACACCTAGGACTCTGCCACCCAGGTGTCTCAATCCTCAAAGACCACCCTTCACAGATGCTGAAAACCAAGTTATCATTGATGTTTTTAGGCAACATGGTGCCTTCCTGCTTGAAAAGGGACAGGGAGATATGTCACACTGAATGCAGATTTTGCAGCAGATTGTTGACAGTGTTAATCCCATAGGTGGCCACAGCAAGACATATGAGCAGGTGGACCATAGGGCCACTGACATGATCACATCTGCATGTAGGAGATTAGCTGCAGTGGGACATAATTGGATGGGTACTGGGGGGCTGCTACAGAGCCACCACTAACACCAAATTAAGACTTCCTGTCCACTGTCAGGGATCCAGACAGCTCCTAGGAAAGTGCAGAACAGCATGTCCTCAACATCAGTGCAACTGTTTCAGGGACAGCAAGCATATCCCAGGAAGAGCTTCCAGGTAGGCTTTTGTATCTCAATTGTTGAATACTGTTGTATAGTAAAATTTAAAATTAATACATTACTTCTGTTTCACAATAATTAATTTTTTGGGGGGGAATTGAAGATTGACACAGTTAATAACACATTCTGATTGATTAGCTTGGCCTGGAGTTGTCAAATGAGTTATTTTTGAAAGTATAGTTAATGGACATATAAAGGGGTAAAAATATTACTCCTTGTGTTACTATTAATTGTGATGATGTTGTGCTTACCTTTTGCTTAATGTCTTCCAGGACCATCTGGCATGCAGAGGATACCCTCATCTGTAGATGGTAAGCCAAACATTTTTATGTCAGTACTGATGAGAAATTCAAAAAATATTTTAGTGTGTGATGTTAATGCCAGGACTGTTGTGTTTATTGCTTTACTGTCTAATAGTGGCAGCACTGTTGCTTTGTTAGCATTTATTGGAGTATAGTAGTTTAAGTATTAATTGTTCCTGTGTTTGTTGCTTATTATCACAGGTGATCCTGACAGTGGAAGTGTAGGACATGTACCACCTGATATCAGTGCATCAGCAGACTTTGATGATGATGGTGGCCAAACAGAGGCACAGTCAGGGGTGTGTAGAGGTTGAATCTGACAATGAGGTTGGCATACAGCCATCCCTTGCAATTCCATCAGACACAGCCAGTAGGCCTATGCCTACTCATTCCAGTAAGCCATCAGATATTGGAAAGGTTAAGGGCAAGGCAATTGATCAGGGAAGTGTGGTTACTGTGGCTTCAGTGCCTGTTGACAATGGCTGTAGCCAAAGTGTGGGTGAGATGCTATGCAGGAGGGTTGTTAGGGGTGCCCGGAGGAGGCCTGCTGTCCATTCTTCACCTGATCCAGGTGTCTGTTTCCATGCCACTCAGCATATGTTTAGGGCCATCATGGAGGCACAGGCATGTTCTCATACGTGCTCTAGAAAAATGCTTAGGGTTGTAGATGTGGCACAGGCTGACATGGATGACTGCTTCCACTGTGTTGCCAATTCAATGGATCAGTTGAATGACACTTTGGAATGAGGGGTGTCTCTGATGGAATGAGTAGTGTCTATGATGGAATGTTTGCTGGGAGGGGAACAGCATACTCATGGGTGTAGATCAGCTACATCATCTGCTGTTAGCCAATGTGGCCATGTCCAATCCCGCTGCCATAGCTGCAGTACTTCCACTGCTCCATCAGTGGGTGAGCTGTCCACACTCAGACATGGCAGGTCATGGGGTCATGGTCTTGGGTGTCCTTATGAAGGGAGCTCATTTAGCAGACATCAGTCATATTCAGGTAGCAGCAGTGCATCTGACCATGGGTGTGGAAGTACCAGTGAAACTCCAGGCAGAGCCAGTTCTCATGGTCTGGAACAACAATGATGAACTGCCACCTCCACTATGCATGGGTCACACCTGTTTGGCATACCAAGACATAGTGCTAGCACAGAACTTGGCTGTGTTCATGCAGACACTCACACACCAGTTTCACCTGGAGGACCCCTACAGACACACACACACACACACACACACACACACACACACACACACACACACACACACACACACACACACACAAAACATTTACATGGTTCAGTCTTGCAGCTTAAATCTCATTTTGCCTCACTGGCCATTTGTTGGTTTATCCAAATGTCTGCCTGCTTCTCTTTCTTACTCACACTCACTGACCTTTTGTGTCAGCCTAGGCTTCCTGTCCTCCCCCACACAACACCCTATGCAATTGATAATAACTGTGCTATATCCCTGTTTTGTATCTTTTGGATTCATGGATACATAAGCTGATGCTCAGGGTGTATAGACATTGTGCTTAGTATATCTGCATTTGTGATGTTGAACTGCTAATTGTACCTTTGATTGGTCATAGAAAGTTAGACAGTTGATAGCATCAAAATTTCCCAACTTTATTTTGAATGATCTTATGAGGGTTTTGAAGTCTGAAACTGCAATGTGTATCATTGCTTTCTAATTCTCTCTTTAATGATTTTCCAGTACAAATGTATGGTGCAAAACTGAGGGCATTCAGTGACCATCACTACTTTTGAGAAGTATGACTGTGTGAATCTTTGATGCCTGAGGCCTACTACTTAATGGACACATATAAGTCAAAGAAGTCTCTACTGTCACATGTTAAGGTAATTTTCTGCACAAATCTCCCACCTTTTACTTGGTTACACTACCAAGTAGCAAAATGCATGGATATGCCACTCATTCATATTATTACACAATACACTCCAGATTCAGTACTTACCTTGTAAATGCAACAGTTGCAACAGTTTTAGTTCAGGGCTGACTCTGTCTGATGCAAGCAGTACACAGTCAATACATGCAGAGGTAAAGGTTGTGAGAGTTGGCTGGCATCAATGTTAGTATATGTATGTGTGTATGAGGAAGGTTTTAAGCCCTTAGGTGGTGGGTGAGTGTGCTATGCATTGTCTCTTAGCCAATCCAAGGGCATATTGAGCACACCTACATCTCTACACCCACAGTAGCTGCTGGTTCCCCCTCTGACTCCTCATTTGTGTGTGGCTGTGGTGACCTTGTGATTGGTAGTGAGATGTGTACTCCTTCCCCTTGTTAATCCTGTTGAAGATTTTTTTTAGGATAATGTTGTGTAGCATGGAACATATTGTGAATATTTCAGTACATGTCCATGGATTGTACTTCAGGGCTCTCCCAGATATATCTAAGCACCAGAACCATGACTTCAGCAGCCCAACCACATGCTCTATGATATTTCTGGTTTGAGCTTGTGCCTCATTATGGCATTCT
>NC_056746.1:193761767-193791767 GCF_019279795.1 Protopterus annectens | reverse complement strand
TAAGGAAAGCCATGCATTCGTCGATGGCACACTTACACGAATGTAAACCTATCTCACACTCTCACTCGCAATTTAAAATAGCTGTTCTGTTGAGACAGAAGGTAAGTAAGTAAATTGTGTGTGTGTGTGTGTGTGTGTGTGTGTGTGTATGTGTGTGTGTGTGTGTGTGTGTGTGTGTGTGTGTGTGTGTGTGTGTGTGTGTGTGTGTGTGTACATGTATATTTTACATTCTTGCAGGGATGTTGGGAGGCATACTCACTGTACACATTTCAATACAGTGTTTGTGTGGAGGGGGTAGCACAAGGCAAGGACTAAGGCCAAGGGAAAAAAGCTAAAGTGGCATCTTCTCTTTTAAGGAAAGCCATGCGTTCGTCGCATGCACGCTAATGTGGATGTAAACCTGTTTCTCACTCTCGCGCGCAATTTAAAATCGCCGTTCCACTGAGAGAAATGGTAAGTAAGTAAAGTGTGTGTGTGTGTGTGTGTGTGTGTGTGTGTGTGTGTGTGTGTGTGTGTGTGTGTGTACGTATAGTTTACACTAGTGGTTGCATTCGTTTTGGTATGAGAGGGAAAGTGTGTGTGTGTGTGTCTATGTATATATGTATGTGTATATAATTTGAACTAGCCTTTCTGTCTGTATGACAGATAAAGTTCGTGTGTGTGTGTGTGTGTGTGTGTGTGTGTGTGTGTGTGTGTGTGTGTGTGTGTGTGTGTGTGTGTGTGTGTGCACGTATAGTTTACACTAGTGGTTGCATTCGTTTTGATATGAGAGAGAAAGTGTGTGTGTGTGTGTGTGTGTGTGTGTGTGTGTGTGTGTGTGTGTGTGTGTGTGTGTGTGTGTGTGTGTGTGTGTATATATGTATGTGTATATAATTTGAACTAGCCTTTTTGTCTGTATGACAGATAAAGTTCATGTGTGTGTGTGTGTGTGTGTGTGTGTGTGTGTGTGTTAGTTACCATGCAAGAGAGTAGGTGTGTGTGGAATTTAAACTAGCCATTCATTGCTGTACGAAAGAGAAGGTGCATATATGTGTGTGTGTGTGTGTGTGTGTGTGTGTGTGTGTGTGTGTGTGTGTATTGCTACGTGAGAGAGTAGGTGTGTGTATGTAATGTAAACTAGCTATTTGTTGATGTATGAAGGAGAGGGTGGGTGTGTTGTTATGTGTGAGAAGGTTGGAAGGTGTGTGTGTGTGTGTGTGTGTGTGTGTGCGTGCGTGCGTGTGTGTGTGTGTGTGTGTGTGTGTGTGTGTGTGTGTGTGTTTGTGTGTGTGTATGTTTAATATTGCTCTGCTTTAGCCTCAGAGTTTTGGTCTATTTCTCATAAAAGTTAAAAAGAACAATATTTAAAATCTATCCCTATCATACCTCTCAACTGTCCAGATTTTTGCCTCATATGTTTGTTCCATTTCTTGTAAAATTTGTGGTTTTGCAAATTACTGGCTAACCACTGAGGAGGACTAAGTGAGAAAATAATGGCAGACATTTGAGTTTCAAACTCCACCTCCATCTGAAAATTCATGTTAATGCAAAACCTGTAATTATATCAATTTTCTAAGTCTGTAAGGGCAATATTTAAAAAGTTTCCCTATTTTGGGGACTTTGTTCCTCCATAACTAGTGGCTTTGTCCAGATTTCTTGCTTGAAGTGGTTGAAAAGCATGATCCCTATTTTGGGACATTGTATCTCCATTATTTCAGGCTTTGTCCAGATGTCTTCGACTAAGAGATTGAGACATATGTGTACCTCTCTGCTGTCTAGACTTTTGCAGACTGTCCTGATTTTGTCTCATATTTTTTGCCTTTTCTTCAATATTTGTAGTTTTCTAGCAAATCACTGAGGACTGAAATAACCAAACGTCATACATTTGAATTTTAGACCATTTCCTTTAGAAAATGCATGCTAAGACAAATGCTGTTGTTCTAGTGACTTTCTAAGTCTGTAAGAGCAATATTTAACAAAACAGGGTAAGAAACTTCTCTGTGTGGAAGATTTTCAGTCCATATATTTCTAGTTAATCACTGTATATTAATCAGATCAGACAATAGTAGTAGAAGTAGCGAATGTAAACTCGTCAAGTCAAAATAAAACAAAACAAAAAGTAATAATAGAAAATATATAATTGTACAGCATTACTAAGTATTCGAAAGTAATACAAGCAAGGCAGGCAGTCTGTTTCCAGTCGAAAATCCTTTCTAAGTATCTGTAAACTGGATTCAAACCATGCATTGCCTGTCTTTGTTATCTAAGATCACTTCAATTACAGCTTATGCCACAGAGAAAGGATTTTCGACTGGAAACAGGCTGCCTGACTTGCTTGGATTACTTTTGAATACTTAGTAATGCTGTACAATTATATATTTTCTATTATTACTTTTTGTTTTGTTTTGACTTAAGACGAGTTTATGTTCGCTACTTCTACTACTATTGCTGATCTGATTAATATACAGTGATTAACTAGAAATATATGGACTGTAAATCTTCCACACAGAGAAGTTTCTTACACTGTTTTGTTTTTGGACCCACTACACTTTAGTGGGTTGTTTTGAGACTTCGGGGATACCAGGGAGATTACTTGTTTTAAGAGCAATATTTAAAATCTGTCCCTATTTTAGGGCCTTTGTCCCCCCATTATTTTAGGTTTTGTTCAGAATACTTATGTAAAGACTTTGAGAGGTCTGGTATGGTGTGTAATGCTCTAGTTAAGGGGGAGGGCAGGTTAGTCAATTAACTTAATCAGGCTTGACCCTGCAACTTGCTATAGAGGATTCAGGCTCTTGTCTCCTATATCATCTACCAGACTGCTGACAGAATTGTGAGTTTGAGTTTCAGTACATTTTCGGGGAATTATGAGTTTGTGCATTTTCGGGGCGGCCACGGTGGTGCAGCGGCTAACGTTGCCACCTCACAGCAAGAGGTTCACTGGTTTGATCCTCAGTTGGGGTGCCTTCTGTGCAGAGTCTGCATGCCTTCCCTGTGGTTGAGTGGGTTTCCTCCGGGTGCTCTGGTTTCCCCCCACATCCCAAAGACATGCTGTAGGTGGATTGGGCACTCTAAATTGGCCCTAGGTGTGAGTGTGTGCATGTGTGTGCCTTCTGTGGAAGGTTGGGTGCTGGGCTGGCAACTCGACACCATAAAACTCCACTGCCAATCATGAGTGGACAGGTGATCAGCTGTGGCGACCCCTAACCGGGAAAAGACGAACGAAGAAGAAGAAGATGAGTTTGTGCATTTTCAAGGGACTGAGTTTCATTTCATTTTCATGGAATTGTGAGTTTCAAGGGAAGATAAGTTTACTATTGCTTATGCTAAGTCAGTTTTCAATCTGCAATTAACCGTTCTATTTAGCAAATGGTGGTCACTGTTTATGTTGTAGACTTTGAAAACAGTGTTAGTAGCATAACTGCCTTTGGTGTGTAAGGCTGTGGATTCTACTCCCACACCATGTAGATGGAGTGCTGGAATTGCAGTGCCCTTTCGACTGCTGATTATTTGGAGCATTTTAAGGGGGAAAGGAATTCTGCACTCCTGAGGGTGTCCTCCTTTGTATGAGATGTCTAGTAATTATGGACTTGTCACTTTGTCAGTCCTTCCCTGTTGCAATATTACCTCCTTACCAATTTTTTTTAAATGTTACATAGGCAATTAATTCTTCAAGGGCAACAGGTACTAAATTTGTAGATGAAACACTGAAATGTAAAGTTGTTTGCCAGTAGCAACCTCTTTATTAGTTACAGATCTCTTTAATGCGGAGTAATTTGAATGATTTTTACTTCTGTAGAGATTGTGCTCATTGCGTAATATTGGTGGATTGTAATGAGAAAAGTTTGAGTGGCCTTTTATGGTTGAAATTTTCTGAAATGGGTAGTTTTATCATTGTTGGTTCATATATTTTGTTTCATTGCTTACTAGAATAATGTTCATAACTACAAATTTAAAACACCATTCTAACAAATGGTGCTGTATTATACAAGGAATATAATTTAATAAATCAGGAAGGTGAATCAAAGAACATGTGTGCATGGCCCTATAAATGTGTGCAAGGAGGCTATGGTTTGAAAACAGTGCAAAGGTAAACTTAATCCTCCACTGGCCAGATGCATTTTCTTTTAATGTGGGTTTTCATGCTGTTTCAAAGAATGTGAGTTTCAAGGGCAGAGAAGTTTAATGCTCATGCTAAATCTGTATTCATTGCAAGACTGTACTGTTTGTTTAGCAAATGGCTATCAGTGTTTGTGCCATTTTATTTCAATATCTATCATCATTATAGACGTAAATAAGAAAACAGATTCCTTGTGTCTTTATATAAAATATCCACGATAATTCTTTCCATGGCTTTACATGCAAGACTAGTCAGATTTATGGTCTGTAGTTTTCCAGGTCAGTAGAAGGCCAAACCTTGTGCTGAGGATTAACTGTTGCAGTCCTCCATTCACTAAGCATGAAGCCAATTAGGAGACTAATGTTGAACAGTGATTTTAGAGTGTTTGATAGCTCGTGTTTCATGCTATCCAAGAGGCATCCCAGGATATTATCAGGGCCCATTGATGTAGCATTCTTTGCCTTGGAGAGTGCATTGAAGATTTGCTTGCTAGTGATAGCCAGAAGAGTTATGGTCAAGAGTGTCTCCTGGGAGGTATTGAGGGGAAGAAGGGGTGAAATTGGGATTAAATTTATAAGCCAGCAGGTTTGCTATATCCTCTGATTCCTTTTAGGTAGTTCCATTTACAATTTGTTCAGCACGCTGTTGTGTTACCTTTGAGGTTGCGGACAAAGCTGATGAAGGCCTTGTGGGCCTTTGTATTTGAGGATATTTCCGCCTCAAATTTGGCTTTGGTGGGCTTGATAAGATTTCTGAGTTGCTTATTTGGTTTGAGGGGTTTCTCACCTTCCTGGGTATTGCACTTCCTAGTTTTGGCAGTGGTTTTCCTCCTTTTGTTATAGGGTGGCCTGTTATTTGAGTTAGTTCTCTGCTTATTCCTTGTGGGTACAGCTACCTCAGTGCAGCTGTTTACATGATGGTATAGAGTTTCTGTAAATAATTCCATATTGGTAACAGAGTTCACATGGTTTGAGGGGATGGAAATTTTACCATGGTATAAGTCATTAGTAAGAGGCTTGCTTTCGAATAATTCCTAAATGTTTGAGGATTAGAGAGCATCCACTTATGACAAGTGTTTGGACAGATACATACCAAAAGGGGCATTATACTTAGTGATTAGCCTAATGAGTGCCACGTAGAAGGGAACAATTATGTGCCTGGATCTGGATGATATACCTTTAGATCTAAGCTGTACAATGAACAAGAATTTCCTTACAATGGTGAACATGTGCTGATCAAGGGACAGTTCATTGTTGACATAGGTTCCCAGATGAGACTGGTTAGGCTTATGTGTATACAATTGCCAGGGCCCATTGAAGTCCCGCCTTCATGCAAGGGAATGTCTGTTGCAGCCTTTCATTCATCCAGTACAAAACTTATTTCAGATTAGTACTGAATAGCCTGCGGTGGTGGTGCTGTGGTAGCGTTGTTGCCTCACAGTTAGACGTTGCCTGTTCGATTCTCAGTTAGAGCGTCTTGTGTGGCGACATGTGTGAATGGGCGCTCCTTCATTGAAGGTTGTGTGTTAGGCCCAACAAGCCAGCACGTAAAACTCTATTGCCAATCATTAGCGGACCGGAGTTCCGCTGTGGTGACCCCTAACCGGGAAAAGCCGAAAGACACAAACAAACTGAATTGCCTTTGTAGGGGGTTCGACATATCAGGTTCAGACTGACTGGTAGGCAGCCTAGTGTGTTATCCAGTTCCAATAGACATTATGTTCTTGGCCTTAGGTAGTAACTTCAAAAATTATTGAGAGATTTGATGGGGTTATAAATGCAGGTATTTGATGTGAGAATATTGTAAGATGCAGGTATTTGATGTGAGAATATTGGAAGATTGTGGGGGGGGGGGTTCAATCTGAGTGAGTTGTCCAGTAGATTGGTTATATCCTGTGGTCCAAGTATGTGATATCACTTGTTATTAGCTCACCGTAGTGCTAGTCATATTTTGAGATTTCTAGCGCAGTTAAAAAATACTTTGTGGTTATCTTTCACCTGGGTTTATATTTTTACCTCATATTAGGCTTTGATTGATTTAATCACAGTCCTGAGTTCCTTGCTTAGTTTTTAGCAAGAGTGTTACATTTATTTTGCATGCAATGAGAATTTATTTATTTTATTGTGCTGCCCATAGGGCTTTATTTTTGAATTTAGTGTTGTATTTATTTCTGAGGGGGGAAGATGTGTCTGTGCAACTATTTAAATATGCACAGAGCTTGGCAGTAAATTATTCTGTATAGTGGAAATTTGAAACAGGCTTAGTAGAGGGACCCCATCCCCAGCTAATGCCCGGTACCCAGCATAGTCAGAAACCAGCACTACTCAGATACATGCACATAAGATCACTTACACTATCTTACAAGGGGGTGAGAATGGTGTGGTAACTGTTTCTTTAACATTTTCCACAATCAAAATTGAGTGTCTTCATTTGTTCTTTCAGCATGTAACAGCATAGGGCTATACCTAAAGTGACTATGTTTTCATTTTGTGGGAGGGTAGGGAGGCAGCCTGCATTTGCAGATATGCTTTTTGTCTTTAGAAGCTGTTGTCTTATCAGCATATTGGATGGTATCATGTCAGCTTTGAACATTAAGCTTTGGGCAAAACTTATTTCTTCCTTGAATTTCTTTTCATTTCTTTCCAATAATTTTGTTCAGACTATCACTAGATCATAAGACTATAAAAAACACCAAAGAAGTGCTTAGAGCATGTACAGTCCCACTGTTTCTGGGGCCTAGGGTAATTTTCTTGCTTTAACCAATTTCCTTTCAGCAAAGGCTTGGGATTCACAGAATGTGAGTAGGGTGGTAAGGATGTAACTTTCAACAGCTTTAATTTTTGCTTAAGATGACTCCTATGGGTACACATCTTCATTTATTGTCAGTGGCAGTATGACTGAGCCCAGCTAAAATGTATTTGTTGTTGGTAATGTAAGGTTTACTATTCCAAAAAGCTTAGCGGGAGTGTAGGCTGTAGAAGTGAACAGCCATTGCCAGGTGACCCATGCCACCCATATCTCTCAAATTCTTAGAATGAGAAATTTGGACAAAGCCATAAATAAAAGTGGTGACAAAGGTCCAAAATAAGGACAATTTTTAAATATTACCCTTACAAACTTAGAAAGTTGATAGAATAACAGGTTTTGCACTAGCATAGATTTTCTAAAGGGTATGAAGTCTGAAGCTCAAATGTCTGTCATTATTTTCTAACTTCAGTCTTTAATGATTTGCCAATAATTTGCCAGAAAACCACACAAACAGGCCAAAAATATGAGGCAAAAATCTGGACATTCTGCGAAAATCTGTACAGTTGAGAGGTATGTGGCCATGCAGGTGGAAGGGAGGTAGTTGTGGCTCATAGCTTGGGTGTTATCTAGGGAGAGCTCTATACATTGTACCTACAGACCACAACACTGAGGAGCATGTGCTGGCTACAGCCTGCCAGTCCTTTAGTCAGCAGCACTACTTGAGCTCTAAGGAGCTACAGGGGTTAGGAGCTGCAAGGGGACGAAGAGTAAAACAGACTGATCTACCCTAGTGTAAATGGAAAGGTATTTCAGGGGTTAGGAGCTGCAAGGGGACGAAGAGTAAAACAGACTGATCTACCCTAGTGTAAATGGAAAGGTATTTTGTTTTTTGACTTAAGGAAGATGCACTTTTGGAATTAAATGTTCATGCTGCTTCATCATGTAAGTAATTACTACCCTGGCATACACTTGCCAGTGGTGATCTGTTCAGAGATCAGCATTATGAAAGGGGTATGGCATATACTTGCCAATGATATGTTCAGAGATCAGCAATATGAAACGGGTATGGCATATACTTGCCAGTGATCTGCTCAGAGATCAGCAATATGAAGGGGGTATGGCTTGGTCAGTAGTGTTAATGTGGGAGCTGTGAGTACAAATTGGTAAATCCTGGCTACACCCCTGCTACCTCCTAACCTTTATTCTGACCCTAGCCCATGTATACTCACAAACACACACTCTCAGCCCTAATGCCAAAACTTTTATAACATATGAAACATTTGGCATTGCTACCCACCACACTTATATTCAATAATATAAACTTGACTACTTCACCACTGGAAAAATGGAACCAGTCATTTATTTTCACCACCAAAAAACTTTGTGATAAAACATACCTGTGGTCACTCAACAAGCCCAGTAGTTTAGCAGTGCATATGATAACAATGGTGTGTGGTCACTGAATAGGAGGTGCATCTCACCTATGCAGACTAGGGAGGAAATCAACTGGTAATCGCAAAATAATTACTGAATGTGTCTTATTATCAAATGTGCATTTTGTTGAATGTACTGTTTGTTGGAAGGTTATATATGTTGAATGATAGAATTTGGATTTTAAGAGGTAAGTGATGGTCTTAGTTCATAATGCTGAAACTTTCAAATGTATCAATAGTTTTGGTATTAGGGAGTAGGAACGTGTGTGTGTGAGTGTTTGTGGGATAGGGTTAGAGAAAGGTATATTAAAGGGGATATAAGGAGAGGGTATTTGGGAGTCTGCATGTTGGGGTTAGAGTAGGGACTGGGTAAGGGAATACATGCAGTGTTGTGCATATGTGTGTTACTGTATGTAGTTTGTGTCTAAAAATGTCTTGTGTAGGGTCTGGTTAGAGGGAGGGGCAGGGTTAGAGTTAGCATGCATTAGTAAGGTGTGGGGGGGGGGGGGCAAAGTTCAGATCCTGGTATATCTTGCCCTACAAAATGCTGGTGGAATCAGCCTCCCAGGAGATGTTAGTGGCTCCAAAGACATTACTGGAGTCTTCTGTGATCATTTGTCAATCAGGAACCACATATCTGGAATTTATTTCCTGGCTGACTGGGGGAGGGGGTCCTCACACTGGGTGGATTAAAGCATTCACTTAGAACATACTTAGTTGAACTGACTTACCATAAATTTATTAATTGGAATATACCATGTATACCCTTAACCTTTATTGTGTTATATTTATGTTTCCCCCCTTTTAAAACTCATATTGTGTCCTTTATATTAATTATTTGTTGTTTGTAATATTATTAAGGATTTATTGTTTGCTATTTTAGTTTGCACAGTACTTGGATTTAAGCACTTAAACCTAAAGTTGGACATGAAGGTGAAGGTTGCATCTGGCATAGAATATTGTGATGAATTGTTTTGCTTTTTTGATTTCATGATACAATTGATATCTTGTCTTTAATATTTTATTGTGATATTGTAAACTACTGAATATTTGCCAACAACTTCTCTGGCTCTGGCAAAAAGCATTAGACTCATCAAGAAGGTTTCCTGTGTTTTGTTAGAAAAATGATTTAACTGACCCAAGAATTACTTTCTCTTTTGCAGACATCCCACAGCTTGAAAAAGAAACAAACATTTCAAATAAAGTTATTAATGTCTTTTAAGAAAAGTAAACAGGCATTACTATAGGGCACACTGTCATTAGGAGTTTTAAGTGCTGACAACATTTTGATTAATCAGCACTTTGCTTCAGGAAGTCAGCTAATGTGAAGCTGAAAAAAATGTAGTGTGGCTTCCTGGCAGCACGCAAGTGACCCATAATGCAGACAAGGTATAGAGTAGTCAGAGCCAGCACTTGGACCAGGAGGGGACCAGCAGATGTCTGTAGGACATCTTCACAAGTGTAACATGCCATATTCCAAAAAGTTGCAAAGGAAAACTCTTGGCCACTGAAACCCTTCACTGCTTGAATGATGAAACAGCTGTAAACCTTTTAAAAGGCTCTGTGTACATCACTCACACTTTCTGTATCCCTCTGTCTAACTTTGCCTCCTTCATGTAACATGCCAGAGTTCATAAATCCAATATTCTGGCAAAGCATGTGATAGGAATGGTGTGTGGGCATTGAATAAGAAGTGCATTACACTTGTGTGGACTAATCAGAAAATAACTACTCATAAATCTTTTTAATGGTATCATTAAAGTCAAATATTCTTATATATAAAAGAATGGTGCTCAGCTGACAGTGAATATTTGTGTGCCCAAATTAGGGAACACATTACATGTACCATTTTCCAAACAAAGACAGATGGTTAGAATATGCAGCACAGAACTGGCTCGTATGCTTCATACGCAGCAGGGAATAGCTTGAATGCTGTGTATATAGTTAAAGGCTGCGATTCACAGATTATAATTGCATAGCTTCACATTACTAATGTTCAAGAAGGTTGCAGAACAAACAGCAGCACTGCTAAGTAGGCATATATTAGGTATTCATTAGGGCCAACAGGTTGATGGAAGAACTGCATAAATAATCAGAATCATAGTGCTAATGGGAGAAACAACACATAGCTGCCCAATAGTTGGTCTACCACCACAGTAGGGCATGAAATCTACAAGATGTATGTCACAAAGAATCAATGCATGCTCATATGTGTGATGTAGCTCCATATAGCTACATCATCTGCTGCTTGTCTGTCATGAGAAGGGCAGCATAGAGGCCATCAGATAGACCACTGTAGGTATGCATCTCAAAGGGCCAACCTTGTTCTTCATACAACTGGAAAGCAAGTGAGGTAGGTAGGAAACAGGAAGGAAAGAATGGCAAGCAGAGGGGAAACACAAGGGTAACCATAAAGTATGAAAGGTGTTGGGGAGGTACATTGTTTTAGAAAGAAAGAGCCCCATATGTTTCATATATAGAATATGAGGGTAGGTGGGGAAGGAATTGAGGGAAGGCTGTAGATGAGACAGAGGACAAAGACAAGTAGCAGGAACAGACAGACAAACATAAAACAGTCTCAGGCAAACAAAACTGTCAGAAACAAAAAAGGTTGGGTGGACAGTGGATGAACACAGGTATACAGAAGATGAACAATTGGTGATAGAGAGGATTAGACCATGAACAAGGAATGATGATTGACATATAAGGGAGGGAAGACATCAGGATGGGGATATGGTAGGGTCTTAGTTGTTGTATCTTTCGGCTTTTCCCGGTTAGGTGTCGCCACAGTGGAACTCCAGTCCGCTAATGATTGGCAGCAGATTTTTACGTACCGAGTTGCCAGCCCTGACGTACAACCTTCAATGAAGGTACGCCCATTCACGCATGTCTCCACACAGAAGAAGCTTTAGCTGAGAATCGAACAGGACAACGTCTTACTGTGAGGTGACAACTATGGATGAATAAAAGGCTTGCCCACAGGGTAACAGATTTGGTCATCACTTGCTTGGTTTGTTGATGTCATGAGCAGCTTGCTCCTCTGGTGGCCCATTTGTTGGAGCGTCCAACTCACACAACTCCACAATTTGCACCAGGAGGAGCTTTACATTGTTGAGTCAGGCATCTGGTTGTTTTTGCTCCTCATCCACCACCTTCCCCTGCAACTTATTACAGGATATCCAGGCAAACTACTCTGGTTCATTCATGGAAGAGGAGCTTTCATCACCTCCTTGAGAATTGTCTATATCCGACACAGTGACACCTCTATGTTACCTCCCAGAAGAAGCCATCATTTCCTGCTCAGAGGATGCCCTGGAACTCACTGACATAGATGGAGGTGATGATGGCCTCAATTTCTCCTCCTCTACAACTTCACCTACAGAAGCATGACACAATGGGGAAAAATGATAACGCTTGTATGGTAGCAACATATCTGCAGATGTATAGATGACTGGCACAAACATTATATACACGCCACTGCCAGACAACTCACCCCTACTTTCTATGACATCCAGCTGGGTTACGTTCTTGCTCCTTTGCTACTGTATAACAAAGTATGTACTCCCAATAATACATGTAAAATTGGTAATACAGCAGAAGACTGCAAAAAACATTTCCAATACATTTCTGGCTATCTCTCCCTAACCTTTTCCTCTCACTGTCAGAGTAGGTCAGGGAGGCACTATCTCATTCATTATAGTGATGTCTACACTGCTTAGCCGAACAGGTGATGCCAGCAGACAACAAGCTTTACATTTGATGGATCAGTTATTACTGAAATGGCAACACTAAAGGGACACTATTTCTATACCACACTGTTTCCAGCTATAAAAAAGGATATGATATCCAGTCCACATATAAATGCATCAAATTTGAAGAAGTTCATACATATAAATCATTCTGGATAATCTCTGTAAATGTTCTACTTTATTTCATAAATCAAGGTTTCTACTTTATTTCATAGATCAAGGTTATCATATGGCTATTATGGATATGAACAGTGCCTATTGTTTACATCCTGACAAGACTGCTGTCCAGAAAATAGCGCTGATATGAGATCCTATTATCATTTTCAGTTTTTAAGACTGTCATTGGCCTGTCCACAGCTCTAGAATATTTGCCAAACATTTAGCTCCAATGTTTACTCATCTCAAAAAGTAAAACAACCATTTTCAGTATTTAGATGACTAACAGTTACAAAGACAGTTCTACTGTTCAAATTTGTAGGAGTAATTTTAAATCACAAGAAGTTATCTATAACTTTTTTAATATCAATGAAATTTCTTAAAGTAATGATATAACACTTATGAGAGTTTTCCTTACTCAGAAGAATTAAAAAACAGACCCAGATAGTCCTAATTTTTGCCAATAGCAAACCAGCATGACAAGACAGCTTCTAACAGCCCTACGGTCAAATCTTTTTGCATTTTCCTATTACTTTATGCAAGACTATATATAAGAAAGGCACAATGGTGTCTTTAAAACTTCTAAAATTGATCTACAGATCCACTGGAAATTACAGTTCCTATTCTTTGGTATGTAAAAACAGTATCTCTGTGGTGGACAGATGTGGCAGACTTATCATTTGGACTGACAGTAGTCCTCCATCCAATGTTCAATATTTTCCAATGTTCAATATCTTGCAACAGATCCCTTGTGTATTCCTGGGAGCCCAGCTTGGCAATCTATCAATGCAAGGCAACTATTCTCAACAAGAAAAGATAACTTCATATCAACCTCAAGGAGATGAAAGTGGTTTTCAGGGCCATCACAATTTTCCAGATGTTTGCAATAACATAACTTTCAAATCAATATGGACAACTCTGTATGGACAACTCTACCCAATTCTTCTTGAAAAGCCTGTAAAATAAGAGACTTTCTCTTTTCTGTGGACTCAGACCTTATTGTGTATTCCCTCCCTTTTCTCTAATTTAGAAGGTGCTACTCAAAGTAAAACAAGACAGAGTGAATTTAATCCTACAAACCCCATATTTCCTAAACCAGCGATGGTGTTCTCTGTTAATGAGTCTGATTATTCTTCCATCTTGACCCTTAATCTTATTTAAACTCTTACTGATACAGCCACAAATAAATAAAACCGGAACTATCAGACAAAAGTTTAAATAAACCAAAAAACACAATGCCAAATGGATGCTTACTAAAACCGAATACTTTAATACAATAAATGTGAGCACTTTCATTTAATTAATATTAAACTTCATCACACAACATTCTGCTTAAAATTTCACATTTAAATATTCTGCCAAAAATTAAAAAATCAGGAAGTGATGTCATGACTTGCCTATCCCTAAAGAGACATTACCATTCAACCTAAATATATTATTTCACTGTAAGACTAAATTATATAACAAATACTTAAAATATACATGAAAGTACATGAAAAATATGTATCTATTTAAATCATCTGTATATTTAAATATGTATATATAACACACATATATATATATATATATATATATATATATATATATATATATATATATATAAAACACCGTCGAGCTGAAGGCTCTACCTGTTTTAAAAAACATCATTCAACAATTACAAATATTTATTAAGTGAAAGTCCATGTTCATAACTAATACATATAAAACAATACAAACTTTTAAAAACCAATCTCAAGCAGCTATCTGCAAAGAGCTCTGAGTTTTAAAATGGTATTGATGGAGCTGTATTCATTAAAGCCTGGCCAGGCATAGACATTTAAAGTAATCTGCCACATTAATTCTCTTTTTTTCTAATTGTAGAGACCAAGAACCTCCTCTGAGATTATACCCCACTTGTTCTATTATTACAAAATGGAAATAGTGGTCCTGATTATTAGAAATATGTTTGGCCAATGCATTAGTGTGTTTCCCTTTTCTAATAGCATACTGATGCTCATATATCATATCCTTCAAACTCCTTTCCATTTTACCAACATAATAGGAGGGGCATTTTTTGCAAAATGCCAAATAAACAACCCTCTTTGTAGTACGGGCAATTGAGGGAGAAACTTAAGGATAAGCCAAGGATGATAGCAAGAAGGGGTGTTAGTTTCAAAAATATCTTAGAATCTGGAAAATGCAGTAATGTTAGGAAAGTTTTAGCAATGAAGAAATGTGGAATGTATAATTTTTGCAGCTGTGTTTTTGTTGGTGAACAATTTGAGATTATAGGTATAATATATAGAATTAAAAGGTCATTTAATTGTACTACACAGAGGGTTGTTTATTTGGCTTCTTATGACCTCATCATCACAGCATACGTGGACTGTTTGGCTATACTTTAGAAACACAGGATCTTTAATCCCAGGTGATGCCCATAACAGTTATAAGAAGGCCAAAACAGGCATGTCCACAGTTAGTGGGGTTTGGCTTTATTGGCCTGAATGCATCCACAAAGACTTAAAAAGAAAAACTAAAAAGTCCTGGACATTCAGAAGCCATATAGTTGAAACACTTGGTGTCCTTAAGGGGTCATATGCATATATCCCATAGGCCTCTATTACAGGAGGTTTAAGGTATCACACAATGAAAATTCTAGCTTGATTAGTTTCTTTCTTTTTTTGGAGTTTTTAGTAATTGATTTGTCTGTGTGACCTTTCTACTCTTTGGTTTGGATGTTAGTTGAGATATTTTGCAGACACCTTAATTGTTGTGGACATCAACTGAGTTCAAAGACCCTGCATTTCTAAAGTATCATCAACAGTCCACTTATGCTGTGTTGAGGTCATAACAAGGTCAAAACATCCATGTCCATAGCTAGTGTGGTCTGCCCTTTTTTGGCCTGAATGCATCCACAAAGATGTAAAAAAAGAAGTAAAAATTTCTTGACATTTAGAAGCCATATAGCTGAAGCACTTGATATTCTTAAGAGATTATTTGCATATATCCCAGTGGTCTCTATTATAGGATGCTTAAGTTATCACACAGTGAAAACTCTAGCTTGGCTAGGTTTTTCTTGTAGTTTTACTAACTAGTTTGTCTGTGTGACCATTTTACTCTTTGATTTGTGTTTTTCATGCATTTAAAATATTCCGGACTGTGTTGATAATCACTTTTGCACAGCCCCAGGCACAAGATTTGGCTGAATATGGTATGTGGATCTTTTAATTTGCTGAGTTAAATAAATAGTACTAATGTTTCATGTTGTTACACCAAGGTTGAGACTGAAATAGGTCTTTATTAGATCAGCACTATACCATAACGTATGAAAAATATTTATAAATACCTACAAAGTCAGGACTGGGACAGCACTGTGATTAAGTGCTTAACAATATGAGAGCACAAATACAGAAATAATTGAAAACCATTTTATGTCATAGACAAGACTTTACACCAGGTTCCCTATATCACTGTTATTTTTTTAACAAAGTTATGATGAAAATGTCATGATACACAGTTATTGACTGCACTCATTTTATGAGTTTGCATTTTGGGAGCTGCATATTTCCTCTGCCAGTAAATGCAAATTTATGGAGCAGTATGTACAGATTTTTCAGTTCTGATGTGCTATTAATTAAGCATGGATATGTTTATGGCATATATTTCATCCCCTACACTGAATAGAAGATGTGTACCTATACTTACATAAACAGACTCTCAATTAAATTCCTCTGCAGGCCTGCATGTACGGTAGCATCTTAGATTCTTTGTGACACATAGGAAATTTCAGGTAATTATTCTTGGTCAATCAAATGTGCACATTACCTAGATTATTTCAGCCTTAATGACTTAGACACTGCTAAGCGATAAAGCCATCTGAGCCAAATTGCCTTTGTCAGTATATGTCATTTTGGTATTAGCACATTTCCTTTGTCAGAATATCTAATTTTTATGGAGAAATACAAATATTTTTGTTATGATGATATTTCCTGGACAATGATTATTCACCCTGAAAAGAAATCCTGTATTCTCCCTTTATATAAACAGAGTACAGTGGAACTCTGCAAACTGTTTAAATTGTTACATCCAGGAAGGCCTGCATTCACAGCTTACTTATATAGAAATATAGCTAAAGAATTGTTAATATTAAAGTGTTTGAAACTGAACTTTTTGAATCGCAACTTATCCAAACTCTATTTACTTAAAACTGCAAATCTCAAAAAACAAAACAAACAAAAAACAAAACAAAGAACAGCTCCCTAATTTATATATAATCTCCACGGTCACACTGCAGTGAAAGAAATGGAAAAAAAAACACATAGAAGTTCACCAGCAGTTTGCCCAATACAGTACATTGTAATACAGCAAACTGCAATATTACAAATCTTTAAGAAAACTCATACCATGATTAAAAAATCAGTTTACACTGTACAAAAACTTTTGTTTTTTTCTTTGTTTTGAGTTTTCTTGGTTTAGATAAGTTGAGTTTCAATAAGCTGTGATTCAGTAAGTTGAGTTTCAATAAAAGGTGATGCCCCTATAGTCTGCTAAAGATGGAAAGTAGTCTGAATTCTGCTTTAAAATATAGATCTTACATCTCCAACTTGAAATGGTGTGGCCTTTGTGATTTTCTTTTGTTTGGTACGTTACAGTAGAAATTACAGCATGTGTGTGTGTGTGCCTGTACGTATAATATATGTTGTTGGATAGTTAACTTACCAAACACTGTATGTAGCAATATAAATCTTGTGGCACTGAGTAACAGAATAGCATAATAAGTGAGGAAGTCAATGACTGGATGTGTTATGCTACATTATGCAGTGATGGATGGCTCATGGCTGTAGGAAACGGAAGCGGAAGCAGTAGCTATAGATGCACACATGAGGTTTGTCATATTCACATAGTCTTTGTGTTTAAATTAAAGAAGTAGCATTAAAAATGCATACAGTTCTCTAAACGTGATTGCCAGTGCAGTAATAGTGATTTAAGATCTATGGGGTGTTTGCTATTTACTCTGTGTGAGTATGTGTATGTGTAAGTACATGTGTTTATGCGATTGTGTGTGTGTGTGTGTGTGTGTGTGTGTGTGTGTGTGTGTGCATGTGTGACATAGAGAAGTTAGCATAGCTTTGAGCTAAAGACCTCCCTTGGTGGTACAGGACTCCCCTTGGGAAAGAAGTTTTGTGCGTGTGTGTGTGTGTGTGTGTGTGTGTGTGTGTGTGTGTGTGTGTGTGTGTGTGTGTGTGTATGTGTATGAATAGTGGGTTAAAAAAAGGCTTGCAATATCTACTTGTACTGTTTGGTGTATGTGCAAGTGCATGCGTATGTTACAAGTGAGTGTAGTACTTGTTTATAGAGTGTTGTGCAGTTTCAGAGTAGTTCTGCTGCCAGGTTACATGTGTATGTTTGGTATAATTGTGCAAACAGCCAAGTGTGTGTTTTGATTGTTGTGCAATCACTTACAAACATGCCGCTCAGTTACATGTTCATACCAGTATGGAATACATGGCCTGAGAGCTCCATCATGGCTCTCTTTATGTAGTCCAGACAGTGGCAGCACTTGTGGGGGGGGCACATGGAGGCACATACCACCACTATGAAAGTGTGTGCCTCCTGAGTGCATCAGTAAATTTGCAAGCCCATAAATTCAACCCAGCAGCTGAACTTTTAAAGCCACATGAACCCATTATTGCATCAGTTTCAGTTTTGCACCATACATGTGCGTCACGGCCCCCAGTTTCTTTAGCGAGCATTTTCAATCAACCAGGCTCGCACAGACTTCCAAGAGTGAAATTTTGTGTGTAGTTCCTTTCTCCTTTCTCTCACTGAGCAGTCCAAGAAGAACTAGAAGCTGAATAGTAAGTGTGTGTGTGTGTGTGTGTGTGTGTGTGTGTGTGTGTGTGTGTGTGTGTGTGTGTGTGTGTGTGTGTGTGCGTGTGTGTGTGTGTGTAAAAATGTCCAAGTTATGTAGGGGTTTCTTGTTTAAGAAAACTTGCTCAGCAAATGAATCAAACCCTGTACTCTTGAGCTGTAACCCTAATCCTCAACACCAATTGCCAAACTACAGAGCTTGAATCCTCCCTAAAAATAGTATTTAAAATATGCTCCTTTTGCCCCCTCCCCGATTATGTTAGATTTTATTCAGAATTTTTGAACATAGAAATTGAGAATTATTTTGGTCTGTTCCTTATAGAATTTATAACTTTCTGGCAAATTGTTCTGTATTATAATCACTAAATGTCAAACATGAGTTTCAAATTTCATGTCCTTCAGAAAATTCTTGCTAATGTTACTTTTTAAGTATGTAGGAGATTTAAAAATCTCTTTCTGATTTTTGGGTCTTTTTTCGATGATTCTTAAGCTAAGACCATGGGAGGACATGGGGGAGGGGTTGTGATGGGATGAACTGTATGGGTCTCACAGTAGCAAACTGAAGTGCACTTAAGTCATTCTGTATTTGTCCATTCATTTTATCAAGACCAAATTTATGAATGTACAGAGTTGTATAAGGGGCTGTAAATGATAATCACATCTGTGTGTGTTTATTTATCCTGCAACCCAATGTAGTTATGGTGTAAAGGAAGGGACTGATTGTAGTAAAAAGTGGCTTCATTATATGAGCCATGCTTTTTGGGTACGATCTTTGGTTTCTGTGTTTTGCTGAGTGTTAACAGTATGCTTATTTGACTGTGAATAAACTGTACACATGAAGTCTATGAGTTTAATGTTAAAATGTTAACTATGAATGCATTTTTTTAATGTAACTTGTTTTTTGCAGGCACAAGGGTGCGAAATGCACTGCTTTGGGCTACAGCAGTTTGGCACTTAGTTCAGATGAATTAAGGCTATGAGCTGTTAATGTGCTGCTTCCTTGTAGTACAGTTTTTATTCCCTCAGCCTTTGTTTGTCTAGTGTGAGTCTCACCATGCCATTTCACCAGACAGTGCTCATGGGCTGACCCTGAAAAAAAGACGTGTCCAGTAGACTGTCCCAAGCTGTTAGCAAATTCATTACACATTCATCGTTTGAACTGCTGCACTCATCAGATAGCCCCTAATTAGTACTTCACTAGATGCTATTTGACTGTGATTACCTGCACATTTGTTGTACTGTAATGGATTGCCAGATGCATTTTGAATAAATGTGAGTCAAATGAAGAGAAGTTTACTGTTGCTCATGTTGTCTGTTTTCAATGTGAGGATGTTTTGTTTTGTTCATTAAATGGCTGACAAAGAAGTGCATTATAGTGCCCTTTGGGAAATTGTCCACCCAAACTAATTACTCCATCAATAAAACACCCTTAAAAGTTGACCCATTATTTATAAAAGTTGACCCACTATTTATAAAAGTTGACCCATTAGTTAGGTATCTGGAAACATATGTAGGTAGCAATTAGGCTTTTGATGAATGCAGCCAAGATGGTAAGAAAATCATTCTATGCTGACCAAGTCATAAGCAAAGGTATGACATCAAGGTCCAGGAAAGTTATATTGCCACTCTATTCAGCTCTAATCAGATACACCAAGTACAATGCCTCCTTTGGCATGTATGTAACCAGGTACTTGCAGCAGTTGGAATGCCCTCAAAGTTCCCTCACCAGGAGAATCCAGGGTATGAATACCCTATGCTACATAGATCGTTTTAAGGCCCTATCCCTGAACTCAGTCTCCTACAGGTTACTGAGAGGCACTCTATGACTGACATATAAGACATTCTCTTATCCAGTTCTGATGGATCTCTTGCACATCTGCAAAACAAACAGCACCAGAAACACCACATCCAAGGACATGAACTTTGCCTGCGACATAAACAGAATATGCTAGAGAGACTAATATGTGTCTCAATGCATCCCCACACTATGGAATAAGCTCCCCAGCCATGTAAAGCAGAATTTATCCTTGACTCTATTCAAACAAAACCTTGATCATTGGATTGGAAATCACAAATTCACCCCTGATCTGGCCCTCATGTTTCTGATGGACAGAGGTCAACAGTAAGTAAATTAATCCCCAGCTAACATACCTCCCTACATAACTCTTAGCTACCTCTTTACTAACATACCCCAAGGTACTTAAGGGAAAAACTGGGTTGGGTTGCTTGGCTAGGCTTACAATGACCCTGGGAGCCATTAGCCTAGTATGAACCTATAAACCTTGTCTTTGCTTTAAAATGTTAATAACAGTTTTAAATTGGGTCCGTATCTCTGTAATCATTTTAAAAGTAAAGAAAAAAATAATATGTACACTGATACATTTCAATGGTATTATAAGGTAACTGGAGAGAGACAGCCAATCTGCACTGATCTCTCTGAGTTGGAAAACCCTCCAGGGAGCTCAATTTATGGTTGTTTATTGGCTAGAGGGCAAAAATAGTAATTTTTCATTTTGTTGGCTTTGCCTTCTCTTACAGAGAACTCTGTAATTATTTTCAAGTATTTCAAGTGCAGCCAGTGCCATCCAAGCTAAGTTAAGAATATTTTCTTGATTTATTGCACTTGTACTTGCTTTATACATTGATCATTACTGTTTTTGTGCATTTTTAAAGCATTTGTTTAATTTTGTAGCAAAAATAGTCATTTCTCTGTTAGTTGGCTTTTCTACTTATGGTTGTTTACAAATCACCTTGCAGAAAGGCAAATTAGCTAGGGACTTAGTACTTTGATAGTTATTTGATGTTTAATCTGCACTTGAGAGCTGATTCTGTTGTGTTTTAACATTAAGAAATTCCAGCCAGGATCATCCATCTTGTGGCAGAAGGTGGCAGAAGCACCAAACATCTCACATAAGCTTACACCCAATGGTCCCCCAAGAACAAAGCCCATAAGGCAAGCATATACTTTACATAATACTTTTATCATTTGGGACTCCATTGTGTGACACCCAGATGCCCCACTCACCAGGTTAGATAAGGGGAAGATAATGGTTAGTTGCCTATCTGGAGCAAGGATCTATAATATCATGTATACACTCAGGCCACCGCACCCCAGGAACCAGTATGATTTTATTAGAGTCCATGTCGTTATAAATGACCTGAGACATACCTCATCAGGCTATATGAAAAGAGACACATGGATCTCTTAGAATATGTGGCACAGATATGTATGCATGGAGCAGCTATCTACCTTCACCAAGGATGATGCCACAGTATAAACAGATTTTAGTAACTGGCTTAGTTTCTGGAGTCACTCCAGGGGGATTCAATACCTGTCAGCATGGGAGGACATAGTCAACAGACCATGTTGCTTTGGCAAGGATATGCTGTTCCTGCCACCCTAGGCTTTTGGGTATTGGCTAAAACTTTATTCACCTCTTTAGAGCTTTTTTTAGGCAATGCCAAAAACAAAATGAACAGTATAGTGAAAAAGTCTCCAAGCAACTTTAAAGTGTTACTGCTCAATGCTACGAGCCTAAACAAAAAACTCCTCACTCCTTGTTTAAAGCCATATAAAGTACTCCAGCAGTGCAACGCTGCATAACCTTCCATATATTTAGAACAACAACAACAGCACAGACTGGGGCCAAAGGTGGAGGTGCCTTGATCTAAATTAACAACAAACATGCCACCAAGTTGGTTAAACAGGATGATACCTTGGAGCTTATCCATGTGCAAGTCAGATAAGGTCCCCCACTATATAGTGGCTAGCTATAGGTCACCATCTGTGCCCCTAGAGTCTCACAACAATAACTTAAACCTACAAAAGATGCTCACCATCCAACCAAATAGCCTATTCATTGGTGACTTTAATGACCCCTTATAGACTGGGGATCTTACACTAACTCAAACTCACAGGTACAATGCTTCCATAACTTTATTAACACAAAAACCACTCTGGAACAGATAGTGCATGCTTACCTGTGCCAACCAGAGGCTCAAACATACTGGATATTGTACTTACCAGCATGGGAGAGCATTGCAACCCCCCCCCCCCACCATGTCACATCCTCACTGGTAAGGTCAGATAACAAGCCTGCCTCTTTTGAAGTAAAAATCAACTCAGAATGCCTAGCTAAACCAGTAACAGACTTGTACTATTCAAAGGCATACAACATCCTATTAAGTGACAATTTGTCAAAATTCAAGGCTCCACAACCCTAAGTCCATAGGTACCTATGCAGAATTATTCAGAGTCCCTATAAAACATGTGAATGGTTGCCTAGAGGCTGTTCTGCCTACCAGAAGTAAACCCAAAACAAACACTAAAAACAAACCCCACTGATAGAATGCTCACCTAAACATGGTATATAATAAAAGAAGAAAACTCATGGCCAAAATCAGGAACAGCAATGCCCTTAAAGACATGTTCTCACTTATACAACTAAACATGAAATGAAGAGGTCTCATTAAGTCCAGTAAGACCAAATATGAGGTCAGGATGGTGATGCATGCTAAGGACAATCAGAAGAGCTTCTTCAGCTATCTCCAGAACCTTAAAGGTAACACACATCAGTGTGCTGAACTGGTGGCGAACAGAACCACCTTCACCGACCATGGTGACATAGCAAATCTACTGGCTAATAAATTCAGCTCAAACTTCACCCCCACTCCGCCCAGCTCCACCAGATGAAATCTCCTCCAACATACTACCCCCAACTATTAGCAGGGACCAGGTGCTGGCAGCACTCGCTAAAGCTTAGAACACCTCCTCCTTGAGTCCCAACAACATCCCCAGCTGACTCCTGAAGAGTCTAAAACACAGCTTATCAGGACCACATGAGACACTCTTCAACTACACACTTGAAATAGGCTACATTCCAAGTGAATAGAAAACTGCAACAGTCATCCCCCTCCACAAGGGTGGACTATCAACCTGTCTAGGGAAATACAGACCCATCAGTCTAACAAGCCTATGCAAAGCCATGGAATGATGAATTGTTATGAAAATGATAAACAAGGACACTGGCAATCTACAGACACTGAACCCATCCCAATTTGGGTTTGTTAAAGAAAGGTCATACCTACTTAACCTGGTAGACTTTTTTGGGAGGGTTATGAAGGTAATGGCCAAGGGTAAAACAGTGCATACTGCGTATCGTGACCTAGCTACACCATTCGATACAATACCCCACTCAGGCATTGTTGACAGAGTCTCCGAGATCGGCATAAATCCCTACATAATTGGCTGGATTGCTGGCTGGCTCATAGAAAGGACCAAAGAAGTCAGGATCGGTGAGACCACCTCCACCAAGAGACTGGTCATCAGTGGAGTATCCCAAGGCTCTATGCTGGGTCATCTGTTGTTTTGCATCTACTTCTCGAAAACCGAGGCTAACGTTCAAGGCCTCTGGCTCACTAAGCTCACAGATGACATTAAATTGGGGACGATTATAGATTCTCTCAAGACACCAACATCTTGCAAGAGGACTTAACACAGACAAATGACTGTTGCTAAAACTATGGCCTAAAACTTAATTCCAAAAAGTGCATTATAATGCCCTTTGGGAAACTGTCAACCTAAGTTAATTACATTGTCGATAATACACCACTGAGAGTCGACCCAGTAGTTAGTGATCTGGGAACACATGTAGGCGGCAATCTGGTCTTTGACCAACATGTAGCTAAGACAGTAAGAATATCATTTTATGATGCCAAACTAAGGGTATGGCACCCAGGTGCAAGGAAGTTATAGTACCGCTCTACTTAGTCCTTATCAGATCTGTCACTGAATACAATACCCCTTTTGGCATGTATTTAAACAGAAACTTGCAACAATTGTAACTCCACAAAGGTTTTTCACCTGAGAATTCAGGGTATGAATATTGTCCTACACTGATTGTCTAAAGGCTCTGTCTCTGTATTCAGTCTCCTACAGGCTGCTGTGGGGGATCTTTGCTTGTCTTACAGGGCTTCCTCAGAACCAGCCCTAATGGATCTGTTGCACATACACAAAACAAGCAGCACCAGAAACACTAAATCTAGGGATCTGAACTTCACTTGTGACATAAACAGAATGTGCAAGAGAGACAGATATGTGTCCCAAAGGATCAAAGCACTATGGAATTGGCTCCCCATCCATGTAAAACAGAGTTCATCCTTGATTCTGTTCAAACAAAACCTTGACAATTGGATGTAAAATCATTAATTTACCCCTGGCCTGGCCCCTGTGTCCCCTGTGGACAGAGGCCATCAATATGAAAAGTATTATCCTAACATCTTCCCCTACAAATCATTAGTTTCCTCCCTATTAACATTCCCCCACATACTCAGGGCCCAAATGGTTTGGGGTGCACAGCTAGGCTTGCAAGGGCCCTAGTGGTTTTTAGTAGCCTAGTAACAACCTATGAACCTAAGTAATGGGATACTGAGATGGTTGTGATGGTGGTAGGCACTATCATTTTGTTTTTCTGTATTTTAAACTAGGTAAGGGGGCAACCCAAGAGCACTGCCTAGTTAAGCAACTTAAAGTTACATGGAAGGAAATATAGGTAGAAAAAAAATCAAACCCTGTACCCTTGACTACAGGAAACAGCTCACTAAGAGATTAAAGATTTAATCCTCTGCAGTAACTGCCAGGCCTTCACTTGTGTCTTCATTTTCTGATAAATCACTGAGGGTAAAAAAAATCATTAAAGATTTTTTATAGTAATGCCAGTTATTAGAATTTCATACTTTTTGTTGTTCAAATGTTCAGAAAAATGCATTTTTGATAGAAAACCTGTTCTATTAATTTTTTTTTAAATGAATTAGGGTAGTTTGCCTCTTATCTATCACTGATTTTGCCTCATACTTGTACTATGTCCTTCACTGCGGTGGTGGTGCTGCGGTAGCGTTGTCCCATTCGATTCTCAGTTAGAGCGTCTTCTGTGTGGCAACATGCGTGAATGGACGTTCCTTCGTTGAAGGTTGTGCGTCAAGCCAGGCAAGTCAGCACGTAAAAATCTACTGCCAATCATTAGCGGACCGGAGTTCCGCTGTGGCGACCCCTAACCGGGAAAAGCCGAAAGACACAACAACAACTTGTACTATGTCCTTCATTAACTATGTTAGTGTCAGCGATACAACAGGTAGCACCCTCACTTTTGGTGTAGAAAGCTGTGGGTTCTCTACCCACACTACATATATTAATTTAATGAAGTTCCATATATAATAGGATTTAATAATAGCAAATAAAGGTAGCTCAAGCAGGAACCAAGCCAAAACTTACAGCAGAAAAGCACCAATGGCTCAGTTAAATTCCCAGAGTTTGAAAAAACAAAACAAAACACAAGCTTTCACATTATACCAGTGCTTCATCAGGTATTAAAAGGTTTCTTTTACATACAATACTCATTAAGGAACAAATGGTCACAGTCACATGTTATAAAACATCCAATAAAAATACTATTTCATCTAAAATGTTTGCATTTCAAAACAGATTTAATTTATACAGTTTTATTTAAACTGGGGTGTGTGGTCAACTCTAAAAAAGGAAATCCACCTATACTCTTCTCTCTTAAAGAAACAGTGTCACTCCCTCTAATATTTTGTTTAAGAACAGTTAACACTGCAAACTTAAATCTATGGGCAACATTCTTGTCCCTAGAATGCTTGCATAAAGCATTTGTGCCCACTCTTCTCCTAATATCCAATAGATATCAACATATCCTTTTTTTTAAAATAGAAGGGCAGGCATTCCTCATACAGTGATATATAGAGTTTATTATGGCAATATCTAAAATTTCAATAGAGACTTCTAATACTGTATTTTTAAAACTTAAAGAAATATATAGTTGTTGTTAAATATTCAACAAACAGATTCAGCCCATTTACAGAACACAACCATCCACCTGATGACATATTTGTGTAATGGAGAGGTACTGTAAATGAGCTAAATCTGTTTTAAAACTACAATATCAGTAGCCTCCATTGAATTGATTGGTGTTTTGGTGCTACAGGATTTAATAATCCTAGTCCCCCGTCTTCCTCATTCATGTTTAACAATTCTCTTTTCACTGGGTTCAGCCTAGATCCCCATGTAAATCTAAAGATTATTTCAGGAAATTGTTTCTACAAATCTCTTGGTATCATATACACGCTAGCTATGTATAAAATGTTCCCATCCATATTTTATTCAATAAGTGTACTTTTTCCTTATAAGATAATCTATACCTGCTCCACATAATACTAAGTCCTTTTAATTCTTTCAAAACTTTCTCCCACTGTCATTTATTATGGTATATTCACCAAATCTAATTCCTAATATTGATGTCATTTTTATTGCAAATTGTATTCCTTCCAACTGATCCTTGGCTCCAAAACTCTTGCATATATCTCTATTCATTGTTAATTCAATTTGTTGCAATTTTTTATGCACATATATAATTACCTCTTTCATTTTCTCTCAAGTCTTAGCCATTAAAATTAAATCATCTGCATATCATATAATAATTGGATATGAAATACCCATTTTCTGTATATATTTACTTTTTCATTTTCTTCATTTATTTATGTCACTACACAGTTCATGACCATTACAAACAAAATATTACTTATTGGACATCCTTGTTTTAAACCTCTATTCATCTCAATTTCTTCACTTAACCAACCTTTTACCAAGATCTTAATATTAACATTTTTATACATTTACGTACTTTTTAATTTGTGCACTACAATTATATCCTTCCATTATTTGCAATAATATTCCATTCTCTATTGAATCAAATACTTTGTTTTTATCAGCCACCATTAATTTTGCTTCCTGCTGTCCTTTTTTGATATCAGCCACTATTTCCTTAATTATCATTAATAATTCATGGATTCCTTTTTGTTTAACCCCATAAATGGCTTCTTGCATTACATTTTCCAATTTCTGTTTTAGTCTTGTTTGCATTATCTTCATAAATAACTTGTCTCCAATTTTTTATTTCATTTTTTTCTCCTTTTTCCATATAAATCTCATAAATCCCATATATATTTTTATATATTTACCGTAATTTAGCCATTCATTAAACACTTCCACCGAATTTTCTTTTTGTCATTGTATCAATGGCAAAGTGGAATATTATTGCAAGTAATGGAAGGATATAATTGTATCAAATTCTTATACATTAAATATCCTATGCCATCTGGTCCTGCTGCAGAATTTATATTTATTTTCCTCACCTCTAAGTCCATAATCATAATTTATTTTTCCAATTCTTCATTCATTTTTTCTTTAAACTGCTTGATTTTCCAATTATGTTTTCTTTATCACTCTTTTTACCATCTCTTTAACATACTTCACTACAATATCCATCATATTTCTTTGTTCACTTTCAATTTCTCCATCTTTATTTTTCATTTCTCTCACAGTACCACTTTTTTCAATACTTTCTCCTTTTTTCCTTGCCAAAAGTATTTCTGTTTATGTAATAAATCTGTAATTGTTTCTTGGTTCTTTTGGTAAATCTCTTCTTCTTTTCAGAAATATTCCTTTTCATTATATCCAGTTTGTCTAATACAGATTTTTGTGTTTCTCTATATTCTTCTTTTTTCTATCTTATTCTATTTTCCAAGATTAAATACATTTTTATGTTTATATTTAAATATTATCCACCATTCTGACCAGTTATTATAAAAATCTTTCATATTCAAATGATCTTTCAATGGCTCCATTATATCTTTTTTTACCTATCTCTTTCCACTCTCTTTAATGTATTATCTTTATTTCTCTTCCAATTTTATATGTTCTTTATTCTCTTTTACTTTCCAAAAATCCTGATTCTGCTCCTTTTTCTATCACTATTTTTATAGTTTTAGAAATCAAAAATAATCTATTTCTGTTTTCAATCTTCTTCTTCTATATGTACTTTTATTCTCTAAATTCCCACATTTAATTATTTCTTCCATTATTTTCTTATCTGATTTTTCTTTTTGTTTTTTTATACCTTAAGTCACAATTAAAACTTCCCGTTATTATAACATCCATATTTACTATGACATAGTGCAACATTTCTTGAAATAACTTCTCTCTTACTTTGTATATTACGTATGCATATATATTGCTATCAAGCTATAAACTTTTCCTTCCCACCAAAAGTCAAATACCATTAATCTTCCTAATTTAACTTAAGTATAATCCAATATTTTTATTGCCATACTATATTATATAGTTATCCCTGAACATGTTTTGCTAACCAAATACCATATTATATAACCCACCCATACATTTTTTGTTTGTTGTTCTTTGGTTAAATCTCTAACATCCTCTAAGACTATTAAATCTATATTACACTTATTGCACTATTCTAACACCTCAATCATTCTTAATACATTTTTATACTATTGACATTGATAAATAAAATTCTAAGATTGTTTTCCTTTATTTACAATAAATTATTAATGTATCCCTTTCCTTTCTTTTTTACTTTCAAATTCACACCATGGAATTTCCTTTTCCTATCTTTAAATCTTTATAGGTTTGCAGGTTTATAGGTAGGTACTAGGCTATCTGCCCGAGGGCATTTATAAGGCTAGCCAGAGTGTGTCGGCTTTTGCCACCCCATTGATTAATTAACTGATCCTCTGTCAAGCAGAGCCAATGAAGTGATCCCAGGGGTGTATTTTCTGTTACCCATCCACTCGTCAAGGTTTCTCTTGAAGAGTGTTAGTGAGGGGCTCTGTCTGATGTAATTTGGAATTTTGTTCCAAAGCATGGGGAGTGTCTGTGACAGGAATCGATTCCTCCAGCATGTTCTATTTACTGTTGTGATGAGGTTTAGCTCACTAGAGCACGTGGCTTGCAGTGACTTGGATTTCTTTAGGTGGAACATGTCCATCAATTCTGAGTTGAACATGGCTTTGTAAGTCAGGAAGAGCTCATCTCTGAGTAAGCGATATGCCACTGAGTACAGTTGGAGTTTTTTCAGTCGGGCTGCATAGGACATATGTTTGAGGCCAGTAATCCTCTTGGTGAGGTACATTTGTGGACTTTCAAGCTGTTGAAAGTGTCTTGTGAGGTACATCTCAAATGGGGCATTGTACTCTATAATGGGTCAAATGAGTGACAAGTAGAGGAGCACTATAACCTCTTTATTTCTAGATGCGAACCCTTTAGTAATTAGATGGGCCATGTAGAAGGATTTCCTAACTACTTATCCAATGGACTTTTTCTTTTTAACTATTTTCCACTCTAGATCTTCTCCATCACTAACCTCTGAGCCACTTTCCATCTCTCTTTCCGCTTTTTGTTTATGAGTCTTATTTTTTCTTGTGTATGAGTGTCTTTACTCTCCATTTTATTTTTTGGTGTTACGGTTACAATTATTCTTTGCTATATGCTTTTTCTCTAATCTGTCCAGCTACTTTAAGTTCTAAATGTTTCTCTTTCTCACAATCAATCCATAAATAACCTGTTTGTTTGCATTTGTAACATTTCATGTCTCATTTTTTGCATCATGACCAATCTCCCCACATAAATAACATTTCTTACTGTCACAGTTACTTACAAAATCCTCCACCCACACAAAAAACCCCAACATATTTTGGTTGTCCCTAATACTTGACAACAGCTCTATGATCTTCAACATTAATCATGATAGGAATATGTACAATTTCCATTTTCCATTTTCAAAATCACATTATAATCCCATGCCCCTATCCAAAGTCTTGTATTATCAGATACTTTAGAAATGTCCTTAACTTATTTGCAAAAGTTCTTTAATACATATTTTAACAGTTTTCGCTTTCAGTTTTTGTTCAAAATTGTATGTTAACTTTTTTTTGTGTGTTTCATGAACAAAGTCCTTACAGTGTATTTATTCCACGGATACGTCTTTTCTTTTTTCATACTCTCCCAAAAAGTTTTCTAATGCTGCAGCAGTATCAAAACAAATGTCACAATAAATCTTTTTTCTTTAATCAGAATAAAAGCTCTTACCTC
>NC_056746.1:192889267-193009267 GCF_019279795.1 Protopterus annectens | reverse complement strand
ATAAATAAAACAGGGTGGAGGAACAGGTTTTTAATGCAGGACTACACAAACCTCTGGAATAAACTGCCCTTAATTCTGAATGTATCTCCTGATGATATGGTACTTAGCACTGGCCCCTTAATTCTGAATGTATCTCCTGGTGGTATGGTACTTAGCACTAGTCCCTTAATTCTGAATATATCTGCTGATGGTATGGTACTTAGCACTGGTGCCTTAATTCTGAATGTATCTGCCGATGGTATGGTACTTAGCACTGGTGCCTTAATTCTGAAGGTATCTGCTGATGGTACGGAACTTAGCACTGGTCCCTTAATTCTGAAGGTATCTCCTGATGATATGGTACTTGTCACTGGTCCCTTAATTCTGAAGGTATCTGCTGATGGTATGGTACTTAGCACTGGTGCCTTAATTCTGAAGGTATCTGCTGATGGTATGGTACTTACCATCGGAATTAAGGGACCAGTGCTATCTGCTGATGGTATGGTACTTAGCACTGGTCCCTTAATTCCGAATGTATCTCCTGATGGTATGGTACTTAGCACTGGTCCCTTAATTCTGAAGGTATCTGTTGATGGTATGGTACTTAGCACTGGTCCCTTAATTCTGAATGTATCTCCTGATGGTATGGTACTTAGCACTGGTCCCTTAATTCTGAATGTATCTCCTGATGATATGGTACTTGGTACTGGTTCCTTAATTCTGAATGTATCTCCTGATGATATGGTACTTGGCACTGGTCCCTTAATTCTGAATGTATCTCCTGATGGAGCATTACTTTGCACTGCTATATTAATGCTCTATAAACTTTCTCATGGTATGGAACTCCACACTGGTTTCTTATAATTTGTTTCCCTCCTGGGGGTTGGTACATCACACTGATTCCTTAATACAATCTGTTCTTACTGACAGTATGCTACTTGGAACTGGTTCCTTAACAGTGTGACTTCTTCCTATCTGTACAGTACGTAGCACAGATTTCTTAACACTGTCCATGCATAGTTAGGTATGGTGTTGTGCAGTGTTTCCTTATTATTGTATTTACCTTCCGATGTTATGGTACTTGGCAGTGTTCCTTAATATTGTATGTACTTCCTGATGGTGTGATACTTCATACTAATTCTATAACACTGTATATACTTCCTGACAGTATGATATTTGGCAGTGGTTCCTTATTGTTATATTCATCCCAGTGGTATCTTTGCTGGAACCATTCCGTAACACTGTGTATACCTCTTGACACTATAGTAGTTAGGAGTGTGTGTTAATGTTTTTTTTTTTTAGCACCTTTATTGAATTGCCACTTGTGACATAGGGACATTTACATTGATGTAAAAGTAATCAGCCTGTATTAACAAGTTAAAATTAACAAGCATTATGCTTCACATATATTGCTATGTATTATATAACCTAAGCAACGTTACATAAATTATTCAATTCCTACTCCTTTTCTTTAAAACAAGAAACATCTGTTGTATTCACTTCTTAATGGTTTGGGACTTGGTTTTTCCTTATCTACATGTACATGCCTGCTGATGGCAGAATATCTGGCATTGGTAGATCATATTGTCATGAATGTAAAATGTTTGACACTTGCTTTTACCAGGTGTACTTATTTGCTTCTGCAGTATTTACATTAAACATTACTGCTGGTAGTTGATTATCTGTCACTGCAGATAGTGCTGTGCTACTATTGTGTTGTTAGTGGTGCACACCACTACTGGTGTCATACTTCATGACACTGTACTATTAACTGTGCAGTTTACTATTGGATGCAGTATGTTTGGCACTTATACAGTTAATGGTGTAAATTACTGCTTATAGAAACAAACTTGGCAGGTGCAAATTATTGCTTAAGGAAAGAAACTTGTTAGTACACTGTTAATGCACATTGCTACTGTTGATAAAGTATTTAGCATCACACTGTTAATGGTGCTTAGAGAATGGGCGACCTGTATATTGGCACCCTGATTGGAGAACGAATGAGCAGGGTGTTAATATACAGGTAATGCCCACTGAAAAATGAGTCCGCCACTTCACAGCAGCATATTAAGCTGCCATGGAGTTCAGACTGAAAGTAATCTGACATCCGTCATTATTCTACACTCACTAAGCAGCACTTTTGCTGATTAGTGAGTATAAAAAAAATAAATAAATAAAAAGTGTGTGTGAGCGAGCTCAAGCAAGCCATTATTTTACATTCACTAAGTAGTGCTTTTGCTGTTTAGCGAGTGTAAAAGTAAACAAAACATAAAAAAGAAAGAAAAGTGTGTGTGTGTGTGTGTGTGTGTGTGTGTGTGTGTGTGTGTGTGTGTGTGTGTGTGTGTGTGTGTGTGTGTGTGTGAAGAGTTTCAAACTTTCTGTAGTATACATTAACGATGTTGGAAGAAGTATTTTAAATCAAAAATATATAAAAAAATTAATATAGTTCTTAAAGAAATAAGTAAAACACAGCAATTTTACAGACAGACCATTCTCTCTCTCTCTCTCATACACAGTCACTTCATACATGCATTCACTCATATAAGATCGCTCTCTCTCGATCTCTCTCTCATACACACACAGTCTTCTCTGCTTTCATACATGCACTCACTCTCACAAGATCACTCTTACTCTCTCAATATCCCTCACACACAGTCACTTCTACTTTCATACACACATTCACTCACACGATTGCTCTGTCTCACTCAATCTCTCTCTGTCTCTCACACACACACACACACACACACACACACACACACACACACACACACACACACACACACACACACAGTCACTTCTACTTTCATACACGCATTCACTCACACAAGACCACTCTTTCTGTCTTTCGATCACACACACACACACACACACACACACACACACACACACACACACACACACACACAGACACACAGTCTCCTCTGCTTTCATACATGCATTCAGTCACACATGTAGACAGAAAAATAAACACATACATACACATACATACACACACACACATAAACTTTTTATTTTTTTACACTCGCTAAACAGCAAAAGCACTGCTTAGTGAGTGTAAAAGTAATGTCGGCCTTTAGTTTTTAGCAGTCCGAGCTCCACAGTAGCTTGATATGCTGTCATGAAGTGGTGGGCTCGTTTTTCACCAGGCATTACTTGTACATTAATACCCTGCTGAAGAACAAATCAGGGTGCTGATGTGCAGTTTGCCCATTCTCTAAACAATATTAATGAGTTCATTATTATAGAGTTATCTGACCACATCACTTGCGAAAAAATGTTAAACTCTTTCCAAAACAGAGATATTATTTTCCATTCTAGTATCATATGTAGCCAGTCTGCTTCTGTATTATTCTCACATGTCCAGTAATTAACATTTGATATTTTGTTTATTATTGCAGCCTTATGGGGAGTTATAAAAGATCTATTCAGATATTTCCAATTAAATAACTTTCAGTACAGTGAAGAAGGTGTTTTGTATTATTCTCACATCTCCAGTAATTAACATTTGATATTTTGTTTATTATTGCAGCCTTGTGGGGAGTTATAAAAGATCTGTTCAGATATTTCTAATTAAATAACTTTCAGTACAGTGAAGAAGGTGTTTTGTTTATCGGGTTAAGTAATATTTTTTATTTACCTCAGAAAATTCTGTACTATTAACTCTTGTAGAGTAATCCCAAAATTTTACTTCTACAAAGGAAAACAATTCATTCTTAATATTCTATATATTTTTGATAGATATGACCTATCCTTACCTATATTAGTATTGATGTTAAATACAAATTCTAAAATTTGTGGGACCTTTTTACAAGTGAGTCTAAGGACACTTTTAATTTATAGTTTACAAAATTCTTACAACTTTGCAGACTCAACCAATTATTCTGTTGTACATTATATCTGGCTAATAAATACTCAGCTGAATGTGTCTTATTACCATTTATAAACTGGGCCAAAATATTAAATTCCTGTCTTTAAAAATAAAGCATTTTTCTTAGGTTATGAGTTGTTAGACATTCAATAGTGAATGCTATGGAAAGTAATAAGAATGCAAGATCTTCTGTTTTGTAATTATTATTTAGATGTCTTCTGACTGTTGCTAAAATAGAGAAGCATTTATTTTCACTACTCTGACAATAATCTTTTAATACCCAGTATTAATATTAATAGCATGCATTTTGTGGTGTGTGTGTGTGTGTGTGTGTGTGTGTGTGTGTGTGTGTGTGTGTGTGTGTGTGTGTGTGTGAGAGTGAGCTCGAGCAAGCCATTATTTTACATTCACTAAGCAGTGCTTTTGCTGTTTAGCAAGTGTAAAAGTAAAAAAAAACATAAAAAAGAAAGAAAAGTGTGTGTGTGTGTGTGTGTGTGTGTGTGTGTGAGAGAGAGAGCAAGATTGATCAACCACCGGCAGCAGCACTAAATTTGCATACCTTTCAAACTGTTAGCTCAAGAAATCTGGATAATGCCTAAAATAAAACAGGGACAAAGGCTCAAAATAGGAACATGTTTTAAATATTACTCATAAAATTACAGTGTTGCTAAATAACAGGATTGTATTAACATGAAATTTCTGAAGGAAATAGTCTGAAACTCAAATGTATGTCTTCATTTAGTGACTTCCATCCCCAGTGACTAGCAACAAGGGACCAAAAACGAAGCAAATATTTGGATATTTTTAGTGTTATATTTTGGAAGTAAAATACTTCTTCTAATACCTTTTACATATACTACAGCAAGTTTGAAACATTAGGTGGAGGAACTATTTTACATTAAAAATATATATAAAAAATAATATAGTAGTTAACAAATAAGTAAGTAAAACACAACAGTTTTACAGACAACCCATTCTGTAAACACAGTAATGCCCTCCAGGGTGTGTGTGTGTTATTTTGTAAATAACGTCCTGCCAGGGGGTTAGAGGCCCAATGCCCCTGGAAGGGAATTATGTAAACAGTAACACACAACCCTGTTGATCATTATTACTTGCTTGTCACTGCTAGAAGCAGAGTACTCATTGCTGTTCATGGTGTAGTACCTGACATGACACTAGTACTGGTATACGTTCTCATTGGTTGTAGTGTACAACGACTCTCATTACTGTTCATGGTGCAGTGCCTGACATGACACTAGTACTGATATACATTCCCATTGGCTGTAATGTACCTGGCCGTATTCTCTTAACGAGGCCCCATTACTATTCATGGTGCAGTACCTGACATGATACTAGTGCTGGCATATATTCCCATTGTCATGGTGCAGTACCTGACATGATACTAGTGCTGGCATATATTCCCATTGCTTGTAATGTGTAGCGACTACCATTACTGTTCATGGTATAGTGCCTGACGTGACACTAGTACTAATATACATTCCCATTGGTTGTCATGTAACTGGCCCTATGCTGTTAATGGGGCACATTAATGCCGCTGGTGGAGTACCTGCTGCAGTAACCCTTGGAAAGCATATATTACAAATGAGAGAATAGCTGGCTCATTTACTTAATTCATGTGTGCTTTTCCTTTCAAAGAGAATATTTCTAGTGCCAGGGAATAACTTGGGAAAGGCCTGGCAACAATCATGCAAGCTGTGCGTTGTCTGTGTGCAGACCCTGACAATCATCATGGCTTGGTGGGGGTCTTTTGTTCTAGTTGCTTCCCTGATTGAAGTTCTGGATTTTGATTGGAAAAGATTTGCTTTCTGCTAATTTAGTGTAGGGAAGTTAAATTATTGCTGTTTGAATGTGAATACTGGAGCCATTTCAGTTCTGATAGGTTTGGTCATATTCTGGTTGTGTAGCATTCCTTGTAACTAGGATACAGCATTCTCAGGAACTGTACATAAAATCACCATCCTGGTTACTGGTTCAGCTACAGCTCAATTCTGTTGAATGCATTAGTAGGACAACTCTCATTTTTTTTTCTTTTACTGCAGAGAACTGCATTGTGCTGTCAGTTCTGAGTCCCAGTTTCTGTGGCTTGGATTAAAGAACAGAGCCTTTAAGTGCAGTTGGAGTGATATAAACAAGGATATTGTAGTCAGATCACAGTGCACAAGGAAGTATGACCAGCTCATTTTGGGTTTATCAGGAATAACACGTTTTAATGTAATATGATGCAGTTTCTGATTTTAATCCATGATTAGCTTAATAAAGTCCGTCCCTAGGAAATAATAAAATGTTATAGCTGATTTAGTAATCCTGTTAAAGATTTTCTACAGATGAATTGATATGTTACAATGTAGCTTTGTCATTTTTTTTTGTTGTTTAGTTGAACCTGACCCTTCATGTTCTCAAGAACATTAGCGTGGCAAGCCTAGCTATCAAAAACAGTTTCTTTTACTTCTCGCAAATTCATATCCATTGTTTCAGTAATGATTTCTATTCATCTTAGCCTTCTACTTCTATCTTTGATCTGTCCCAGCATCAGTGTTTTTCTAGTAAACTCTGTCTTCCCATTATGTGACCAAAGTATGTGAGTTTTATTTTTGATATCAGGCTTTCCAATGAACAATCTGGATCTATTTCCTTAAGTACTAACTGATTTGAACTTCTTGCAGTCCATGGAATTCTTAAAAGTTTTCTCCACCATGTTTCAAAAGCATCAGTTTTTCAGTCCTAACCTTACTTATAGCCCAGCTGTCACAACCGTATGCTAATACTGGAAAAATCATAACACAGCATAAATCTAAATTATGGCTATGTCACACTTAAAACCTAATAGGAACTCCCTTACAGTTAATGTCATTAACTTTGCAACTCCCTTCTCAGGACCATAGGGTCACTTCCCTCACTCATTTTCTTCATACCTCTCAACCTGGAAACATAAAACACGTGGACAAAGGCCCATGAAAAATAGGTACAAATCTGTACACGTATTAACATAAAATTTGCATACATAATTATGCAACCCCACCCACTTCAGTGGAATTGTGGGATACCAACTTTCAAATGCAATCTAAAGAATGGACAAACAAAATATGCCCCCCCCCAGACCCTGTAGTAAATGGTAACCATTTTTTGAAATGTGTAGCAATGATGTTCACTGGGAAGGGAGAAGATGTTGAACCTTAGGATTTTGTTTTTGGTGACTTGCAGTATGTGGGTTTTGTGGTAAAAGTAGGGCATTACTGGTAGACAATATTCTAATCTTAGCAAAATAATTTTATAGTTTGCTAGGACCTTCAAAAGTCATTCTCCATGGCCTACTGATCAGTGGCATAGCTAGAATTTGTGCTGCCTGTAGCTGTCTTTGAGTTTGCCGTCCTTCCCCCTCACAAAGTTATGGTCAAATGGGGCCCCCCCATACACAGCCCTCCCCTGCAACCATTCCAATGCCCCATTACTTGGCCATTTTGCCTCATTTACCATAAACACTGTAATGTGCATACTGCTTTACTTCTATAATGATTATTTGGATTTCATTTAAAACTTTTATTTTACATTTTGTAGCACAAACATAAATAGACATGTGCTAAACAAAGCAATACAGTCTCACAATGAAAATAGACCTAGCATTAAAACGTCTCTGCCCTTGAAACTCAAGTTAATTGAAACAGCATTGAAATCCACACTCAACGAAAATACATCTGGCCAGTGGCAGATAAAGATTACCTTTGGGCTGTTTTCAAATCCTAGGCCCCTTGCACATGAAACATGCATATGTTCTTTGATACACCTTCCTGATTGTATTAAATTACAGTGGATATAAAAAGTGTACACACCCCTGTTAAAGTGCCATTTTTTTGTGATATAAAAATGAGACCACAATAAATCATTTCAAAACGTTTCCCACCTTTAATGTGACCTATAACTTGTATGATTCAATTCAAAAACAAGCAAATGTGTTAGGGAAAAAACATATATTAAAAAATGTGCAATAAGCTGGTTGCATAAGTGTGCAAACTCTTAAACTAATACTTTGTTGAAGGACCTTTTGATTTAATTACAGCATTCAGACTTCTTGGGTATACACCTGCCATCAATTAAAGAGACTCTGATTAACCCCAAATAAAGTTCAGCTGTCCTAGTAGGATTTTCCTGACATTTACTCAGTTGCCTGCTACAGCAAAAGCCATGGTTCGCAGAGAGCTTACAAAGCATCAAAGGGATCTCATTGTTGAAAGGTATCAGTCAGGGGAAAAGTACAAAAAAATTTCCACAGCATTGAATATGCCATGGAACACAATGAAGACAGTCATCAAAAAGTGGAGAAAATATGGGACAACAGTGATGTTACAAAGAACTGGACATCCCTCCAAAATTGATGAAAAGACCAAACGATAACTGGTCAGGGAGCCTGCCAAGAGAACTACAGCAACCCTGAAGAGGTTGCAGAAATCTCTGGCAAGTACTGGTTGTGTACTACATGTGACAAGTCTCCCGTATTCTCCATATGTCTGGCCTGTGGGGTTGGGTTGCAAGATAGAAGTCTTTTCTTACATGGAAAAACCTCCAGGCCCGGCTAAAATTTCCAAAACAATACATCACGTCTCCCAAAAGTATGTGGGAAAATGTGTTATGGTCTGATGAGACCAAGGCTGAACTTTCTGGCCACAATTCCAAAAGGTACTTTTGGCGCAACAAAAGAAGACCATCCCCACGTTGAAGCATGGTGATGGCAGTGTCATGCTTTGGGGTTGCTTTTCTTCAGCTGGAACTGGGGCTTTAGTCAAGGTGGAGGGAATTATGAACAGTTCTAAATACCAGTCACTTTTGGCCCAAAACCTTCAGGCATCTGCTAGAAAGCTGAAGATGAAGAGGAATTTTACCTTTCAACACAACAATGACCTCAAGTATACATCCAAATCAACAAAAGAATGGCTTCACCAGAAGAAAGTTAATGTTTTGGAATGGCTCAGCCACAGCCCAGACCTAAATGCAATAGAAAATGTGGGGTGACCTGAAGAGGGCTCAAAAGATGCCCTCACTATCTGACAGATTTGGAGCGCTTTTGCAAGGAAGAGTTTGCAAATATTGCCTAGTCAAGATGTGCCATGCTGATAGACTCCTACCCAAGAAGACAGAATGTTGTGATTAAATCAAAAGGTGCTTCAACAAAGTATTAGTTTAAGGGAGTGCACACTTATGCAACCAGCTTATTGTACATTTTTTTATTTTTTTATATTTTTCCCCTAACTGATATTTTTGTTTTTCAATTGAATTGTACATGTTATAGGTCACTTTAAAGGTGGGAAAATTTTGAAATGATTTGTTGTGGTCTCATTTTTTTATATCACAAAAACCTGGTATTTTAACAGGGTGTGTACACTTTTATATCCACTGTATATTCCTTGTGCAATACAGCACACTTGTTAGAGCGAGTTTTAAATTTATTCTTTTAACATTTTCCAGTAAGGAATGAAACAAAATGAGTGAACCAATAATGACAAAACTGCCCAATTCTGAACATTTCCATCATAAAAGTCTACTCAAAATTCTACAATCCACCAGTATCAGTAAATATGCACAATCTCTGCAGAAGTAAAAGTCATCTAAATAATTCCACATTAAAGAGATCTGTAACTAATGAAGAGGTTGCTGCTAGCAAACAACTTTATATTTCATTGTTTCATCTACAAATAAAGTGCCTGTTGCCCTTGAGGAGTAAATTGCCTATGTTACATTAAAAAAATGATAAGCTAGTAATATTGCAATAGGGAATGGATGGCAAACTGATAACAGGTTCATAGTTACTAGGGATCTCCACCAAAGAAGACATTTTCAGGACTGCAGCATCCACCCCTTTAAAAGTACAACACAGTGCAGTATCAGCAATCCCATCTACATACTGTGAGAGTAGAACCCACAGCCTTCTGCATCAAAAGCAAGTATTCTACCTGTTGTGCTACTGACAACAGACACAAACAGACTTGGCATAAGCAGCACTAAACTTCTCTTCCCCTTGAAGAACTGTGCAACACAAGAAATCCAGAAAAAGCCAAAATGTATTGGGAGGGACAAAGGCCCAATACCAGGGACACATTTTAAACATTGCTTTGTTGTATAATGTTAGAAAAGTTGCTAGAATACAATGTTTTGTGTTACCATGCGTTTCCTGAAAGATAGCCATTTAAGTTTCAGTCTTCCTGTCACTTTTTCGTGAATTCAGTTCTCACTGATTTGAGACACACACACACACACACACACACACACACACACACACACACACACACACACACCTTCAGTACAACAAATGCCGACTGCCAAGCTTCAGTACAACAAATCCTGACTGCAAAGCTTCAGTACAAATGGAAAATAAATGGAGTAGGAACACGCACACTTAAGTACAGATGCAGACTTGCAGACTGCCGTTTCAGCTTAACATGAACTAAGTATCTGTCGTTTCACTCCCACATATGCAGAGTGCTGTTTCAGTTAGAGCACACACATATATGTAAAAATAAGCCTTACCTGGAGAAATACAGCCTGCCATTTCAGACAGAATTAAAGTACAAATGTGATTCATAAGCAGCAATGGAGCAGGAGCACACACAAATGCAGACTGCTGTTTCAGTATTAGCTTAACATGAATTCTCGCACATATGAATAACGTGGACTGGTCTGCTCTGCAGTAAGTTAAATTATGCCTCGGCATTCTGACAGGCTGTCTTGTGAAGCTGGCATCATCGTGCATGCCCTGTATGTGAAGACGCCAGGAACAAATTCTTTAAAAAAAATAAATAAATAAAAAACCTGGGAAATGCGGAAATTAAAGGGGCCACTTGGGAATTCGTGGCACACCAATATTTTGCCCTCAAAACTGGTGTTTAATGAGGAATTTGGTACAGTTGAGAGGTATGATTTTCTGACCTTTACAGAAGCTCTTAGGACTTATCCGGCTAACAGCTGAAACACCTACTGTCCACAAAATGTGGCTTAAGACCACTGAAATAACTGTGCATTCATTGTTGAAGATGTTAAGATGCCATTATACAGGTCATCATAATGATGTGTTGATAAACTGACATGCTGAGCTGCTCTGCATACATGAAATATTATTATTCATACATATCCCTTGTTAATTGTCCTAAGTCATGCTTGAAAACATTACTTGTCATGATCCAGTCCATGTACCTAGACAGCAAAAAGAAATAAAATGAAAATAGCACTTGTAGTCAGAAAACATCTAGTGCAGTGCTGTATTATGAAGTGTAACCTCTTCAGTGCAGGTTTGTTATTTTTACAAAAGTCATGTATGAAGTACATTATATAGCTTTATCTTGCATGGGATACCACTGCTATGGAACAGACTTCCCATCCACATAAAACAAAGCTCATCCCTGTTCATATTCAAACGCAACCTGGACCTGTGAATGGGAAATAGAAAACTTACCCCATGACTGCTTTCTATAGTACTAATGTTGGCTCCTAAATGCTTTATCCGATGCATGAGTCCCCACAATTTATCCATCGTATGTTCCGATTTATTTTTACTAGGATTAATATACAATTATGGTAATGTAATTACTATATTATATTGTTATCGTTAATTCAAGCACCAGAAAGGAAGTTGTTTAGGCTTAAAGTGGCATGCAAGGGCAGATAACATAGTATTTTCCCATTAACCTATTCTGTTTGTTGGGTGGCAGCATGGCACAACACTCTGCACACAAACTCAGCAAGCACTGTTTTGTAGACGTGAGTTTGATTCCCACAACTTCCAGTCAGCCTTAAGGCTGCAGTAAGTTATTTAAATAGATTAAAATGTGTGTATTTCCCCTGAAATATCTAGTTTATAGCCATTTAAATATATAAGTGCTTGCTGCTGATTTTTATACAACTTTTCTTGTGAAAGCAGACCATCATATGGTGGGCTTTTGATCATTTCTTTATTCCCCTAACTGAGTGCAGTGCATCTTTTATTCCATACAAACTGTTAGTCATTAGCTTTGAAAACTGAATTACACAGCATACTGATTATCCAGTTTATTTTATACTACATAAATGATATTAAGGATGTAAATGCCAAGTACTATACACAATAAATGATATGCTTGATAAACGTGCACTTAGCTCAGCTGTTGTTCAGAGGTTATAATATAGAACTCTTTCATCCACTTGTGCCACCAGTCCTCAAGGTATTTCATTTTTGCTGGTAGGATGAAAGCAAGCTGTTATCAATTACTGCAACCAATGCTCTGATCCCAGAGGTCCAGCATAATATCTCAGCTTTTGTAGAAACTAAACAACAAACTGTAGGAACCATTTTTACTTCCTAAAGCGAGCATGTTCACAGTTCTGTCACTACCATTGTGGTCTGCATTGATATCAGTCTTGATAGAGACAGAATGATAGCTGCATGGAAAATCCTCCTCTCAAATGTCTTAAAATGTAAACAGTACTGTTTTTGTCTGAAATTAACTCAAATGTGTCATCCAGTTATTGTATACAAAAGTGTTGTTCATGTTCATTTCATGTCATTTTCGTAACCTGTACATAGCAAAGATTGTAGTCTAATAAAATTAATTAATTAATTAATTAATCTAATTAGGTAACAGGTCATCCTTGGATAACATCCTTGCATTATCTGCATGATGTTTCACTCTGTAACACCCCTCAACTTAATGCTGGGCATTTATAAGAGGTGAAGACCTCCATGCAGATCTACTCCACAATATTAAGTGACCCTTCATCATGCACATTCATTGTCATTCATTTCAATATTCCCTTCAAAACTACCTATAAGCTTACAGACTCAATGCAGTGTATTTTTTTACACTTCTAAACTACATGTTAGTCATTCAAACCTTTTTGTTTCGTATGTTTCAGAAACATTTCGTCAACAATTCCTGCTACTACTACCTCTTCTTTCAGCATCCATTACCCTCATAATTCCAAAAACCTCTTATAATATGTCCTCCAAACAAAATACCTCTGAACCGCCTCTACCAATCACACCCTATCTGTATCAGCACTCATCTATCCTACTGTTCAAGTACAATTACCTAAACCAGTGATGGTGAACCTATGACACGCATGTCACAGGTGACATGCCATGACATTTTGGGTGATACACTAGCGTTCACCAACACCCGAGGTACCAAAGAAACTACTTTTGCATTTGTTGCTTGTGTGAAGTGCATTGAATTATTTTGTGCCAGGAGCCAGTTCAACAACACTGCTGCAGAGGTAAGGAAGTGATTAACCTCAAAGACTAATTGGTATACTTTCTCACTAGAGTCTGCAAAGGGCAGTGCTGACATTGTTTTCTCTTTGTAGTTACACTTCTGCAAAGGGCAAGTAGTCTGCATTTCTAGGTGTACTGTTTTACATTCCTCTCAACTGTCCCACTTAATCCCTCCTAAAACTGGCAACTTTTTACACTTAATAATGACAATATCCAAAAAATACCCGGAAACAGCACTCCAACAGCAACCCAGTGGTATAAAATAAAAATTGTAAACACCAGTAACATCCAACACCACTCTGTGAGAAGATGGAAAACATTAATAAAATAAAAATGTTAAACACAGGTAAGCACTTTCACAATACAAGGTTGCTTCTTCAGTACATTTCAAAAAATACAGCAAAGACACAATCAATATATAGTTAAAACGGTTAGAGATATACCCAATCAAAAACAGCAAATCATTAACACATTAAAACATTAACAGTGCATAATTAATTGTCTCGGCTGGCCTCTTTAGCCAAGCATAAAATAATATAAAGTCTTGACCAATCAAAATAGACTCTAAAACATAACTTCCTATCAAGACACACTAATAACTGTGTTACAATTGGTTAAAACTATCTAAGTTAAATGATGAAAACAACCAAACCTACAGCTTAACTAATAATCTAGCATTCACTAGAAAGCCACGTGTTTCTAAAATTCACTCTCATATTAAAATATCCTAGCCATTTCGTTAAGCAAATACACTCTAAAATCAAAATTGTGAGTAGTAAATGTTGCAAATTAAATTCAAAACACTTTGTTGAGAACATGTCATAAAACGTTAACAATCTGTGTCTTGTAAAGCCATTGATCTTATATTGCGCATAGTATACTTGTCCCTAAATATTTGTAAAAGGATTTCATTGAATGCTCCTAAAAACATTTTGGGAAAACTAAACTTCATTAAAATCATTACAAATGATTCGCAAACATGGACATAGTGTCATGCTAAAAGTAACAAAAGAAACTGTAACAACCAATAAAAACAAACAAAAAAAAAGATGAATAACAACCAGTCATAAACCTCTTCACCAGCAAACCAGTGAGAAGTGAAACTAATACAAATTTGTCGTACCAATCAGTGAGGTGGTTTCTGATTGTTTTTTGTTTGCCATTTTTGATTCTGATTCACTGTCTTTGTCATCATTATTAGCATGGGAAGACAGCCTTGCTGTTATTGTGAGCCTGTTCAGTTTTAGACAGTTTTCAATGTATGCTGTTGGATTTCTTATAGTAGGCATTCAGCATAGGTTTTCATCTCTTAAGAGGTTTGTTAGTAGTCAACACAAGGATCGATTTTACTTTTGTGCAGCTTTGATGTTCAATAGTTGTGTCCTCCCTGATTAGATGGGAAACTCAGTGGCGATTTATATGAACAGAGCTGTGTTCCTGTGTTGGTAAAAGCGAGTCATTTAGCTATAGCTCTCGATTGCTTCGGGAGTTTTATTTTACATCTCTTGGAGACATCCAATATTGATTTACACACTTTAATAGATACAGGAGCTTCACTTGTGCTATGATGCTAGCAATGTGTTAGTGGATGTTTTCAGAGCCAGTGTATACAGTGCTGCACATTGTCACTGTCCACATCACAGATATATTCACCAGTAGCTGACTTGCATCACATCCATGACCAGAACATTTTTGACTGTTACTGTGTGGAAAGATATGCCATGCATGAGTTAGCAGACACATTACCCACACAAGGAGTTAAGGGGTATGTGTGGACTGCCTAACCAAGTGGGCATGAAGGTTTGTTTAGCATTAACTGTCTTTGGGATGGTAACCTTTCAGTGTCCAACAGGAGAAATGTCAGGAATTTTGCAGAAGTAATCTTTGGGAATCCTTCACCAGTTCTTTGACGTGAAGCTGCACCATGTGGAAGAGCTTATGTGGTTTCCATGAACAGCAGTGAAAAGAACAACCACTATGTGAGCATTATATGACATTGCCTGTTTTCATTGAGGTTCCTGGAACCATTGTTATACCCACTTTGTCATCAAGACCCCCACCTGTTTCACATGATTTCCAGTATACAGCCACAATGGCTTCCAATCCATCAACTGCCAGGTGATGTTCAGTGCACAGGGTACTATATAGTGTGTCTGTACTTCATCCAAGAAGTTTCCATGATTTCCACTTATGGCATGTGTGTGACCTCCACTCGTAATGGTGTCCTCTGTTGTGTGTTGCAGGTGATGAAGGATATGCTTTGGAACCATGGCAGATTACCTTTATCTGAAGCATCCAGTGGCAGAGATAATGTACAAAATTATGCAGATGCAGGCATGGAACATAGTCAAATGGGTGTTTGGACTTCTAAAGGCACACTTCTGCTGCTTGGATAATCTGGTGGCAAACTGCAGCACATACCTGAGGCCTGAGTTAAGTTTTTCTTGGCATGTGCCCTGTTACATGGTATAATAGTATGCAAGCTGCCTCAACAAGGAACATCACAATATTGTCTCACAGATTTGTGGCAGCAGCAGTAGAGGAGGCATTGGGCACTAATTTGTTCTAGGAATTGGTTGCAGCAGTAAGTGTAGACCATGCCAGTGAGAACAGAATAAACTGATATATGCACTAATGCACCCAGGCTGTGCATTTCAGTGTATTGACTGACATTACCTTACCGACACAGGTCAGAGGAGTGGGCAGAGCACAGTCACCAGGATGCTTACAGTTAGGAATAACACATGGTAGGCTAACAGAGGATAGGGGTGGAGTAGAACTGCGAGACTCAGAGTGGCTGATCCAACAGGGGGTCCTACAGTGGAGCCAGATGAGCACTGACCAGACCTAACCGTAGACACCACTATGACCAAGGTAGACAGTAATGTATTCTCTGGAACAGTGTGCCATCTGCGTAACCCTGATCTGTGACCAACCACTGTGCATCTAGACCCTCGAGTGGACATGCTGGGCATTTGTCAGTATCCTCATGGATGTACCAGTGAATGTCAAATAGACCGCTATCTTCAGCAAGTGTACATGCTTCAGGTATTTATATACCACATCACTCTGAATGCAGTCTTGGCCATCTCACATTCCCCTGTAGTAGTTGCACTTTCTGTTGCAAGCCAGTAGCACCTTGCCCATCTCTGCCATGGTGTGAGTATCAGGTGTCTGTGCCTAAATCATCAATCCAGATAGTTTGACACCAGGTGTGGTATCCAGGTCAGGGAATGAGCTGGAATTCTGACAGTGATACCTAGTTACATTCCTCTCTCCTAATATGGGTGCACACACCTTAGAGATACTGTGGCTCACAGCTGCCATCTGTGCTAGACTCTGTTGTTGCCTTAGTAGGGCTAACATGAACAGAATGTCCAGCATTAAAATGCAGGTGATGCTGGAGATTCAACCTGTCCCTCCACCATCACCTCAGATGTGAGAGATGCGTGCAGTCCCTCCAGTGTTATTATTGCTGTTGGTGCCACTGTGTCATCAGACTGTGCCGTAGTGTCATCATTAACCAAAGTTGATCCTCTGACATGAGGCATGTGCTGACCTTTTGTGTTGGGCTCTGCACCAGTGGAATGAGTGAAAGAATAAAGATATTATGCCTGCATTACTAGAACACATGTATCATTCTATCTTGGCTATGGCAAACAGTTAAATGAACAGGATACAGGCACATGCAGTGCAGGTTGTCACAGTGGCAATCTAAACATATCTGGAGAACATATAGGCATGTTTGTTCTGCTGAGTAGCTCCTTCACATGTGCAGGTTAGTGTACAATTGTAAAAGGAACATGCTAGGGTTAATCTGGTAGTGATACTTCCCCTACAGGCACTCTGGTAGTCCGACAACCAAACTTCCGCATCCAAGCCACTGCCAGTTAAAAGGGATTCTATCACCTACTCAAACAGCATTACAAGGAACTCTTCCACCTCTGTGAACAAGTTTTGTGTTGGTGGACCATCTGCTGTGGTACACTTGTCCCTGTCAGCGTCTTTGCCTTGGTATTCTGTGGTATATTGGTGACTCTGTGACAAACCAATTGTTTCTGGTAAGGGGTGTCTTACTGAACCATTGTCAGCTTTTTTGACATATTATCTAAAACCATTATTACCCCTGGTTAGGTCCAGACTTAAAGACACCATGGAATTTTTGAACATTATCAGAGATACATAATTGGAATCTGACTGGTTTCTTTGTACACTTGGTGTCACCTCCCTTTATACCAGCATACCACATGGTGCTTGCTGGTTTACAAGCGTTGAATATTGGTTGAACAAATCTAATTTATATACTCCTGGGTTTAACAATTTATTAGTCAAGCTAACTGAATTTGTTCTAACTAAGAACATTTTTTATTTTGAGGGCCAGCCTTATTGGCAGATTAGAGGTACAGCTATGGGAGCATCTTTAGCTCCTATTTATGCGGACCTGTTCATGGGATTTTTCGAGGAACAATTCATTTATGACTCTAATAACAACATTTTTGTAGAAGAGCTAGATATTTGGAGACATTATCTAGACGATTGTTGGATGGTGTGGTTGGGTGATGTGACATTGGTACATGAATTTGTTAGATATCTCAACAGCAATAGATGGGATATTCAGTTTACTTTAACTATTGAATATCAAGAAATTATTTTTTTGGATGTCCTAATAACTCGAGAGGAAGATTACACATTGGAAACTTGGGTACATAGGAAATTTCCAAAATACAACACATTACTTCATGCTTCCAGTCATCATCCCCGCCACATCATTAACAACATACCAAAGTCTCAATTTTTACACATGAAGCGGATTTGCTCTTCGGAAGATTCCCACCAGGAGTGCCAAAAAGACCTTACACAAAGACTGATAACCAGAGGCTACAATAAACATCGTATTACCCAAACTGCAACCCAGGTTAAAGATATGCCTAGATCACAACTTTTGGAATACTACAAACACAGAACTACTGGAGATAATACACAGACACCCTAACCCATTAGATTAGTCACCACATTTGGAAGTAACACACCTAAATTTAAGGACATCATCAACAATCATTGGGATATTTTGTGGGCGCATGATCATCTTAATGAGATATTACCCTGCGGGCTCACTCCGCTCCCCTCCCTACCCCCAATTCTCACCCACCCACCCCCAGGGATCCTAACCTTATAGCTCTCTAGACACACCCCCTTTCCTTGCCTTCCTATCCTCTTCATTCCCGCTAAACTTAAATCCCCTCCCCTCTATACACCCCCTTTCCTCCTCCCACCTCCTCCTTGATTACTTCCCCACCTTTTCATGTTACTTGCATCTCTCCTTTTCCTCTGTTATCATTCCTCTGACATCCCTCCACTCACTTTACCCGTCTCTTCCCTTTCTTTATCCTTTAAGATCCGCAGCTCTCCTCATTCCATACCCTGTAATATCATCAGCTCTCCTCTTACTATTTTTGAGTTTTATATATATATATATACTACCACCTCTACAACTCACATCTTATACATCTACTCTAAAACCACTTTTATCAGGTTTCACTATTAAAATGGCTCCCTGCTTACCTACCCTTCTTATACTCTCAGTTTTACTCCCAACCACCCTATTCTCAGCTTACCTTCTTACCCTCTTTGAAAACCCACTGAATAGCCAGCCTAACTATACACAGAAACATACATCTTCTTTTTACACTTCACTCACCTCATTCTTAAATGTTAATTCCACCCCTAGCTACCTTCTACCTAAGTTTCATAGGCACTCTCACCTCAACTATGCCTTACCCTCAGATAAAAAAATGAAACTGCCTACTCTTCTTAAGAGTAACTTCACATACAAACCAGATAATCCCACCTTACAAGATGGTGACATTTACCCCAACCCTGGCCCCATACATTCGTCCCCTCAAGTATCTAGACCAAGCTTCAATAATACTTTCCTCATAGGACATCTTAACATACAAAGTGTAAATAACAAAGTACCCTACCTACATGCCCTCCTTGACACACACTGTTTTGACATTCTCTGCCTTAAAGAGACGTGGCTAAAGCCAGTCACTAAAGATACCGAAATTATACCACAGGGCTATAATATACTAAGACTTGACCGATCTAAACGAAAAGGTGGTGGAGTAGCAATTCTGTTTAAGAATCACCTCAATATCTCTATCCTTCCAGCCTGTCCAACCCAGGATAGTAAAGTAGAAGCCATTATCACTAAACTCCAATTAAATGCTAAAAAATCCATCTACATCATCTGCATGTACATATCTCCAGGTAACAACATACCCATCTTAGAAGACTTTCTCAGTTGGGTCTCTACCAACTACCCCCAAGAAACTATAATTCTTGGTGACTTTAATATAGATTGGAATACGATTAATGCCGAAAATCCCTCCTCTCACATAAACCTAAATAGATTTACCCAATCCATTACCTCTACTACAAGATTTAATAAGCCTAGTAAGAAAGAGAGTATCCTAGACTGGATACTCATAAACAAAGCCAACATTACTTATAAAGTAGGAACTATGCCAGATGACATCAGTGACCACTGCTTAACTTATATTACAAGAGAAAAGACTGATTGTCTAAACCTCCCTAATATAAGAAAAATACGCTCTACTAAACACTTTAAAATAGACCTATTTCAAAATGAACTCAGATCATGTAACTGGAACCCCGTAAAATCACTTCCACTTAAGGATGCAGTATTATTCTTTAACTCCACCTTCCTTGCCATTCTTGACAAACATGCTCCAGAGCGTACCATTAGAATGAAGACTAATACAGCCCCATGGCTCTCTCATGAAATTAAAAAACTAATACTCTCTAGAAATAAGGTTTGGGCCAAATGGAGATGCCATAGAAATAGCTCTGATTTTCTTTACTTCCAGCTTAGAAATCTAACCAAAAAAGCTATAATCACTGACAAAAGAAAATACTACTGTGGACTTCAGGAAACTCATTTCAATAAACCTAAACAATTCTGGTCATCTGTCAATAGACTCCTTTCACCAGGAACAGCCAAAACTCCCTCCCCCCTTAATGCTGACCCAGACACCCCTCACCTAACTGCAAATGCTTTTAACTCTTTCTTTTCCGAAACTATTCAATCTCTTGCCAGACAACTGAACACCAACAACTTCTATCCCCCAAATAATCTAGTAGACTCTTCTCACAGCTTCTCTCTACAACCTATCCCTACCTCTTTCATCTACAGACTTATTCACAAACTGAAACCTTGTACCCCCTCTGCTGACAAACTCCCTTCTCTTTATCTTCAAAAGGCAGCCAAAGAAATTGCATACCCAATATCTATACTCATAAATAGGACGATCCAAGAAGGAACTATCCCTGATATCTGGAAAGTCTCTCATATTATCCCTCTACACAAAGGTGGTAACTCTATTGACTACTCTAACTTCAGACCAATTGCTCTTCTCTCACCCTTAGCAAAAATTATGGAGAAATGTATTCATCAGCAACTTGTACAGTATCTCTCTTTACACAACATTATAGCTAACTGCCAACATGGCTTTAGACCTCATCATAGCACCACCACTGCCCTCCTTTCCTTTGTAGACACTATCAGTAGGAATTGCAATAATAACCTTCTCTCTTCTGCTCTATTCATTGACCTCTCCAAAGCCTTTGACATGGTCAACCACTCTTCTTTAATTCACATCCTTGAATCCCTCTCATTTGATAACCTTGCCATTAAATGGTTTAGTTCATATCTGAGTAACAGACAGCAAGCCGTTCTCTGGGATAACCACATCTCTTCTTTATTGCCCATTTCCATCGGAGTCCCTCAGGGCTCTATTCTTGGTCCACTTCTTTTCTCCCTCTATATTAATGATTTTCACTCAGTAATCCCTCAAGCTACCTGCATTCAATACGCTGACGACTCTACCATTATTTGTTCAGCATCTTCCTCTTCAGATCTAATCTCACTAACTCAAAATATTTTCAATACAGTAGAAACATGGTTTACTAGACGGTACACCTTTTTAATGCTAAAAAAACTAAACTTCTTCTCTTCTCTCCAACCACTTGGACCTCCCCATTAAACTTCACCATCCTGTCAAACAACGCCACTGTCATATCTCCTGACTCTACAACTAAACTGTTAGGAATAACCATCGATAATAATCTCACTTTTGATCAACACATTAACAACACCATCAAATCAGTTAACAGAAAAATAGGATCCTTATACCGTATTAAACCTTTTCTAACCCCATCTACTCGAGCTACTATCGCCCACTCCCATCTAATATCTACTCTCTTTTATGCCTCTCCAATCTTCTCCAACCTCAAGAAAGTTAACCTAAACAAACTAGCTACTTGCTATAACAACATTGCCCGCTTCGCCACTGGTAACCCCCTTCAGAACCCATCACTGTCATAACTTGAAACCTTTAGGCTGGCTAAAACTACAAAACTATCTTGTAATCTCACAACTCACTATTGCCCACAAAATACTGCACCAACATGAAAACACCCCTATACTCTCACAAATATTAATCCCTTATAGCAATCTTACCTCCCTTCGATCCTCTTCTAAACTCTTGGCCAGATCTATAAAGTCCAACAACTCAGCTGGCGACTCACTATTCGCTAATTCTGTAGGTAGAATATGGAATCTGTTACCTAGGGATATAACACTGATCACTTCTTTACCTCTCTTCAAACATAAAATTAAACTGTACTTCCAAGATCACTGGCTTTGTTCTTGTAGTACACCAGACTAACTTTCTTCACTCTACCTCTATCTTTTCATCTACTCTAATGTTTAACTTATCAGTTAAGCTACTACCTAGATTATCCTTTGCCCTTTGGACTCCTTTTATGTTCAGACCTACTCCTCTCATTCTCTCCCCTCTCTTCTCTTTGTCTTCTCTGTTGTCTCTTTGTCTTCTCTGTTGTCTCTTCACTCTTGACCATTCTACTGCCTCTTCCTCTCTTCTAACTTTTTTGTTACTCCCACTTTTCTTCTTGTCTCTTGTACTCTAATATCTTTCTTTTTTTTAGATGCTATTACTTTGGTGCACCCTTTATTCCTTTAATTAATATGCTCTGTAACTGACATTGTATTTTTTTTATCTACTATAGTTTTGTGTGCCTTGTCTTCTTTGTTAGATTTTGTTAATAATTAGCTTTTTTACTAACATGTCTTATTGTTGTATTTTCTGTGGAGCTTTTCTCCCCGGGCCTCTACTGAAAATGGAAATATATCCAGCTAGACTAGCCCGGTCAACAAATGTAAAATAAAAAAAATAAAATAAAAAATAAATACCGGATATATGTGCTTTTTCTTACCGTAGGGGCAGAACAATTAACTCACATCTTACACTACAAAAGATACAACCCACCAATCCCAATGCAGAAAACATTATTTGGTGACTCTCTAGTAGGCTGTGTTCCTTGTGGTCACTGCAGTGCATGTAAACATATTTTCAAAAGCAAAGAATTTACTAGTTGTAACACTTCTAAAGTGTACCAGATTAGAATTTTTGGTAACTGCAGCAGTGACTGGTTGATCTATTTAGCTACATGTACGTGCTCATCCTTTTATGTAGGACAAACATCCAGACCCTTCAGACATCGCATAAGTGAACATCTAAGCAAGATTAGAAATAACAGAGTTTCCAACACTGTATACAAACACAATACTATACACAAAACTGCAAAATTTAAGTTTACTATAATTGACAAAATTCAGATGTATAGAACTTCCAAAGCAGGTTGGCATGAAATACTAGATAATATGGAGTCCTCGTGGATCACCAGGCTGGGAGCTTTATTCAGACCTGGTTTAAATGAATTAAGTTGAATTTTGCTTTGGTAGTTCCATTTGTATTATATCCAGGGTGTGTATATGTTAGAAAAATATATATTCACATATATGCTGCCTAGAAAAATATATATTCACATATATGCTGCCTAGAAAAATATATATTCACATATATGCTGCTTAGGAAAATATGTATTCAAACATTCAGACATATATAAGTTGTGTGGTCAGATATATAGAGAAATGTGTGCTTTAGACAGGAATAAATGTGCTCAAATTTATATGGAGAGCAAAGGTTGAAAAATAGAATAATATGTAATGCATTTAATTCTATTTTACTAGAATAATAGTAGAAATAAACTCGCATATTATTGCTTGAAGCATAAGCTGCAGTGTGATTAGAAACTTGGCCTTGGCAGCTCGGCTGGCTCATTTCTGTCAGTGAAAGATTATTTTGCAAAGTTAGAAAATAATGAATCTGTGTGCATGTGTATCTTTTCCTGCTTCCACCAGAAGAACGGCCTTGTGCACTATCAGAGATAATGTCCAGCTGGTGAACAAGAAAGAGACAAAGAGAAGTATTAAAGAAGACATGCACCCATTGTATTCGAACTAATCTAAGAGCCTTGAATTGGCTACATCCTCGGAAGGACATTGTGACCGACCAGGTGCTTTGCAAGGCTGTAATATTCTCATGGGAAAAGATTTTTGAAAACACCATCTCAGCACTTTTTCATAAGTTACTATGATGTAAAGACCCTGTCACTGACCACGTCAGTGAGGTGGGCAAAAGCTGATTGTAAAACATATAAAATGTCAGCTGGTTCTTAAATAAAGCTAGACAAAATTCTGTACAAGTTTGTGTATGGTTTTGCCTCCTAATGTACATTAGAGTATTTGTAAATTAGATACTTGAGTTTCCTGCATTACTGTCTGTTATTGACTGTCATTTTAAAATACCTAATGATTTTACAGTCTAATTTTAACAATTTATTTAACATTTTGGTCCTTAGGACCGAATTCGTAAGCTGCAGGTCAGAGTGCATGAGTGGTGATAAATCTGCGGAGAAGCTGCCAAAACAAAATGGTTCTTCTTAAAGTGAAAAGACCTCCGACTGAATTGTTGTGTGTAAAGAGGCTGTCCACTTTCTGATCTGTGGCTGAAAAGCGGAAGACTGGGCCCCAAGAAAAAAAGACAGTCATAAAGCGGGAGGCTCAGGTAAGAAGAATTTCCCTCTTTGTCTTTGTTTTAGATCAGGGACCAGGTTACACTGTGCTATTGCTAAGGTTTGTGATAGCAGGGAGAGAGAGTCGAAGTATTGTATCTTGAGTCATAGATCAGGGAATAACAAAGCAAAGTAAACAGTCATTCTAGACACTACTGTGGATATGGGGAAATAAGATACCACGTGGTACAAGAGAAGGGTTACGTAACAGTCTTTTTAAGACATGGGAAATCAGTGCACTAAGAGATCACGAGATCCGCTAGCGGATAATGTGAAGCATATGCAATTGCAGTAAGCAAATAATGTGAGATATTTTGCAAAATGTGTTAACAACTATAAATTTGATAGTAAACTAAATAAACTTTCACTAGTTAAACTCCTTAAACAAGCTTTAATCTGATGCAGGCGTCAGGCAAAAGAAAACAGCACCAACTAGGCATACCTCAAGCACATAGGTGGATTGAGGAAGCAAATTGTAAAAAAACAAAAGCTTAAATTCTGAAACATTTTTAGACAACAGAGTGAAAGGTCTGACAGACAGAATCTCTGAAAAATGAAAACTTAGAGCAGACTGGACTTGCATTAATTAATGCATACAACAGGAAAATGAGACAGTAAATGGATATTATGCTAGATTATTAAAATGCTTAAAACAACAATTAAAAAAATACATTTTTAAAAGGTTGCATTGCCCGCTGTTAGTAGCTTTATTACAAGGCATATGATAAATCACTAAACAAGCAGGCTGCAAGCCTTACTTGAGTATGCTAGACGTACTGAAAGACACTTTAATAGTAAAAAGAAAAAAAAAAGGCACAAGTCTTCACTGCTGAAGACGGAGCTGAAGTATTTGTATTACAGTCAGGTAAAAAGGGCATCTAGCTAGGGACTATAAACAAAATAAAAAAGCAATGACAGAAAATAAAGGAAATGTGGACTGACTATATGATAGTGGTGATAACCAAAAATCATCAGGAAAGGTTAATAAACAAAAAGAAAATGTGAATGTAGTAGAGGGAATAGAGAAAGTACAAACAGATGTAAAGGATAAAAATGAAAATAAAATTTTAAATTTAGCATTGTTGAGCCTGGAGCTCTACCTAGCAAATACAAAACCAGAAGTAACACTTCTGGTGGAGGAAAGAAAGGTCAAATTCCTGTGTGACTCAGGAGCGTCACGGACTTTGATACACCCTCAAGTTACCAAAACATTCTGAATCACCTGATTATATATTAGTAAAAGCAGCAAATGGACAGCTATACAGGGAACCACTTTCCCATAATATAGCAATAACTGACCCTGTTTCAGGTATGACTCAGAAAAGTAAAATTGTAGTTTCTGCAAAAATATCCAGTAAACTTACTGGGAAGAGACCTTGTGCAAATATTTGGCATAGCAGTAGTTCCTACCATGCAGGGTATGGAAGCACAAAGACAAATGGATACTTTTGTGGTGTGATCAGAGGGTGAAGCCTATTATTGGTACAGCCAGGACCTAGTTATGATTGGTCCAGGGGCAGTAACCAAAGAACTGATAAACGTAGCCATCAGTAAGGTACCCTCCCTTGACACTGATCAGCAGCACTTGTTACATTGTACTCCATACTACTGTAGCACACCAGGACCTGATAAGAAATATAAGTAAGAATCCTGCTGACAAATTAATATTACAAACTTTATGCTGGGATACTGAGGGAAACAGTGTAGTAAGCTGTTCATTACCTCAGGAGTTCATGAGATTGTATAAGTCCAATAGACTGCCACATGTCAGCTTGACAAAAAACAAAAGTGTTAAATGGGCAGACTTAAAAAAAAAAAAAAAAAAGGTAACAAAATGGGAAAACAGACTGATTTAGAAATGTCAGGACAAGAAATATAAAAACAAAACTGAATTGGTTGACACAGACACATACAGCTGTACACTTGCAATCTAGTAAGGGCAGCTAATTAGCATTTTTATTAAAAGAAAAAAAAGAGGCCTTGTGTAAAATTCCAACAACTCTGTGGTCAACAGGCAAGTTAAATGTAGGGCTTATTCAAGCAGCAGGACCAGTTACAATTACCCCAAAGTCAGCTTTTAGACCACAGAAAAGACAATACATTTTAAAAAAAAGAATGCAAAAGTAAAAATTAAGCCTATAATAAGCAGCATTACTCAAAAAGGAGTACTGGTAAAAGCTCCTGATTCACCATGTGATACACCCTATTTCCTGTTAAAAAGCAAACGGGGAATGGCAGATGGTACAAGATTTATAAGCTGTAAATAATGCAGTAATACCTAGAGCACCCACGGTGCCAGACCCACATACCTTGTTAAATGATTTAAAGCCACAACAAAAGTATTTTACTGTGGTAGATATAAGCAATGCTTTCTTTTCAATACCTATACATCCTGATAGTCAATATTGGTTTGCATTTACATTTCAGGGTAAAAGGTATACATATACTCGACTACCACAGGGATATTGTGAGAGCCCAATAATATTTGCACAAAAATGGCTAGCAACCTGGCAGGGTCTACCCCACCAGAAGGTAGTCAAATTTTACTTTATGTAAATGACATCTTGCTAGCAGCACCCAGCAGCAGTGCAGGGTGAATACAGTAGCATTATTAAAATTTTTAGTAATACAAGGACACAAAGTAAACAAAAGTAAGTTACAACTTTGAGAAACAAACACAGGTTAAATACCTGGGATATGTGATATTCAATAAAGGTAAAATACTAGATAAGGGGAAAAAAAAAAAAAAAAACAGCAATTTTGCAAGCACCCAAACCAACAACTAAAAAGAAATAATGTCTTTCTTAGGTACAACTAATTTTTGTTGGAACTGGGTACCAAATTATTTTACAATGGAAAACAAAAGCAGAAATGGCTTTCTGCAGGTTGAAGCAGTTAATAGCTTCTTCATTAGTTTTAAGACTTCCAAGTTATCACAAACGTTTTTTTTTTTTTAAACCATAAATTGTAAGCAATGGTACATAACATCAATATTAAAGCAACAACATGGGGATAAGCAATGCCCCATAGCTTACTATTCATCACAGTTAGACCCAGTGGTGCAATCTTTGCCTCACTGTGTACAAGCAGTAGTTGCAGCAGCAATGGCAGTGCAGGCTTCAGCCTCAGTGGTGTTATTCCACCCTCTCACATTGAGAATGCCTCATGCAGTTGCAATAATTCTGCTACAAGAAAAAGTTGCATACCTTTCTCCTGCTAAACATCTTTCATGTATGACCATACTGCTGAGTCAACCTCATATAAACAGTTAGCTTTACCTAGACAAAATCTTACAAATATGCCCTTAAATAATGCTGAGGTGACATATTACGTGAATGGCTCATGCAAAAGGGGTCCTACAGGGAAAAATCTGGTGGGGTATGCAGTAGTTACAGACACTAAAAATTTAAAAGCACAAACTTTGCCACACAACTTGTATGCTCAAGCAGCAGAACTGGTAGTTTTGACAGGAGCATGTATTTTAGTAAAAGGCAGAAAAGTAAACATATATACAGATAATCAGTATGCTTTTTCTACAGTGCATGCGTTTGCACAACAATAAAGAAAATAGAGGGATAATTACATCCAGTGAAAAACCTATTAATCATGCGCAATTTATTTTGGAGCTATTAAAATCTATTCAGTTGCCTACCAAAGTAGCTATTTGTAAATGTGTAGCTCATACAAAACAACAGAATAAGATTTCAAAAGGTAATGCACGAGCCAATGCAGCTGCAAAGCAAGCAGCCTCAGACTCAGAAACTTTACTTTTAAATAAAAAATTACAACCCTTTAAGATTTTAGATTTAGACATGTTAAAAACAATGCAAATGCTTACTACAAAAGCAGAAAAACAAAACTGGGTAAAACAAGGTGCAATTTTTGAAAATGAACAGTACATTTCCAAAGGGAAAAAAAAAAAAAAACAATATTGCCGTCTAATTTATTTAAATATGCAGCTTTGTTGAGCCATGGGCAGAGCCATGTCTCAACAGGGGGGATGGTACAGTTAGTAAATAAAATATTCCAAACATATGGATACATAAATTATACAATAAAATTTTGTGCAGCTTGTCACACTTGTAACAAGCACCATGCACAAGGAGCATTTAAAAACAAGCAAGGGAGTTTCCCTACACCACCATATCCATTCCATACTATTTGTATGGACTTCATAGAGTTGAATAAATGTGAAGGAAAGAAATACTGTTTAGTGATCATAGATATGTTTTCAAAATGGGTAGAAGCTTTTCCAACCAGGAATCCGAATGCAGCAACAGTGGCAAAGGCCCTAGTAAAGGAAATAATTCCTAGATTTGGCATACCGGAAAGACTCTATAGTGGCAATGGGACACATTTTGTCAATCAGACAATTCAACAACTTGGGAGATTTTTTTGGGATTTCCTTAAGAAATCACTGTGCTTACCACCCACAATCAGCAGGACTGGTGGAGAGGTACAATGGGATTTTAAAAAACAAGTTAAGGAAGTTGATGAGTGAGACTCAGAAGAATTGGATTTGCTGTTTACCTCTAGCATTGCTGAGCATAAAAACAGTAACAAATGTAAACGGTTTGATCCCCTTTGAAGTAGTATTTGGAAGGGCATATTATGTGCCTCAGTAAAAAGCTCTCATGCCTGCAGAGCTGGAGGCTGACAGTTCACTAGCTAATTATATAAAGAAACTGTTAATAAATAAATCTGTTTTGCAGTTTAACTCTTTTTCAGACAAAAGAACTTTCAGCTAAATAAGAACTTTGTAACTGATACACAAGGGCAAAATGGCCAAGAGTAAAGCAAACAAAAAGCAGAGCAACCCAAGAACTATTGCATAATTATTTTCTTTGGCAGTGCATTTGTTGACTAAATATGACAATTTTTCTCTTATTGTGGTTTTTCCCTGCACTCAACCACACAAGTGAAAGTGAGAAGACGTGATAAACTGTTTATAGACTGGCATCCAAACTTTAACACATACCTGGCCATAAAGCAAGTGTATACAGAGACTATAAACTTTTCAAATTGCTGGGTTTGTACAGCTATACCAACAGCATATAAAAGACTGTAATGTCCACTGTCCCTCTGGGGATAAAATGAGACTTTGGAAAGTTTTTTTATACAGAAACTGTGAGATCACAGGACAAAATTGCTTTATTTTTACCTGTCACACAAAAAGGAGTTGTATGTTTCTACAAAAGTGATACCCTCCAGGTGGGCTGAAGTAATGGTAATATAACAATGTCTTATAAATGTTACATTAAAGTCAAAAGTGGGGGTACTGTTTGTAATACTAACCATGATTCATATCTGGGTTCAATAAAAACTACATTAAATGCAGTATGTGACAATCCAGTCTTAACTAAGCAATTGTCTATTAAGAATAGAAAAATGTTTCATGCAGGAATAACATGTATTAGTACCAAAGTAATAATTTTATTTGTGGAAAAAAGGCATATAAATGGTTACCTGAAAATTGGTCCGGCAGTTGTTTTTTGGGTTATCTGGTTTCAGCAATAAGACATACTGCAGAATTACCTTTGGGTAAAATACAAAACGTAAGAAAAACAGCTCGAAAATCTGAAGGTCCAGTTAAAAAACCTGTGAATCCAGTTGGTAAAATCGAAGCTGGTTGAAAAGACCATAATTCAGTGAAAGACAAAAGTAAATTGACTCATATGGACTTGGGCAACAGTGTTATATCCAGGGCAGGAATACCACCAGCCTATGGAGCAGTCAAATCAATCTGGGAGCTGAAGAAGCTGTCAAAAAGTCATGAGCAATGCAACTTTTTCCACCCTAGAATTGGTGACTAATGAACTGAATGCAATAAAAACTGTTGTGCTACAAAATCGAATGGCTCTTTACTTCACCCTAGCGGCAAGAGGTGGTACACGAAGAAGAATGCTGTGCGTACATTCCAGACAACCAACATAAAATCAATGACCACCTAGAGGTAATTCAGCAAGTATCAGCAATGACTAAACCAGACCCAAACCCACTGACGGACTTTTTCCAAAATCTGTTTGGGGGGGGTGAGGTTCCATCCTATTAAACATTTAATTGCTATTTGTGTGGGTATACTCCTAATAGGAGCATGTGTTTACTGTGAAATTCCCTGCATGAAAAAATTAATCAAAAATTTGTTGATATATCTGTTACTGAAACTTTTTACCAAAGTGTTAAAATTGAAAGATTAATTTCAGATAATGCTTTTTCTGAAATATAAAACCAATGACTAGCTTAGCTGAAAGTCCTCAAAGGGAAAAGGCTAAGAAATGAAATAATACTGTTTATGTTTCAAATAGAATGAAATGCATTAACAGGAGGGAGAATGTTAGAAAAATATATATTCACATATATGCTGCCTAGAAAAATATATATTCACATATATGCTGCCTAGAAAAATATATATTCACATATATGCTGCTTAGGAAAATATGTATTCAAACATTCAGACATATATAAGTTGTGTGGTCAGATATATAGAGAAATGTGTGCTTTAGACAGGAATAAATGTGCTCAAATCTATATGGAGAGCAAAGGTTGAAAAATAGAATAATATGTAATGCATTTAATTCTATTTTACTAGAATAATAGTAGAAATAAACTCGCATATTATTGCTTGAAGCATAAGCTGCAGTGTGATTAGAAACTTGGCCTTGGCAGCTCGGCTGGCTCATTTCTGTCAGTGAAAGATTATTTTGCAAAGTTAGAAAATAATGAATCTGTGTGCATGTGTATCTTTTCCTGCTTCCACCAGAAGAACGGCCTTGTGCACTATCAGAGATAATGTCCAGCTGGTGAACAAGAAAGAGACAAAGAGAAGTATTAAAGAAGACATGCACCCATTGTATTGAACTAATCTAAGAGCCTTGAATTGGCTACATCCTCGGAAGGACATTGTGACCGACCAGGTGCTTTGCAAGGCTGTAATATTCTCATGGGAAAAAGATTTTTAAAAAACACCATCTCAGCACTTTTTCATAAGTTACTATGATGTAAAGACCCTGTCACTGACCACGTCAGTGAGGTGGGCAAAAGCTGATTGTAAAACATATAAAATGTCAGCTGGTTCTTAAATAAAGCTAGACAAAATTCTGTACAAGTTTGTGTATGGTTTTTTGCCTCCTAATGTACATTAGAGTATTTGTAAATTAAATACTTGAGTTTCCTGCATTACTGTCTGTTATTGACTGTCATTTTAAAAATACCTAATGATTTTTACAGTCTACTTTTAACAATTTATTTAACAGTATATATCTCTTTAATTTGGGGATATATAAGTAGACACTAGGATGCGCTGTAACTAAATTTTTTGTTGCACTGAAGAAGGCTTATGTTTTAGCCGAAACCGGTTTGCTTTGCTTGATGGAGTGGCCATAATAAAAGCCATTTAATTTTTTCTTCCTTTGTGCTGGATCTTCTTTTGGATGTACTATTGCTTATGGTTTGATCCGTGCACTTGGTCTACCCTGCGTGGGTTTGGTTCATTCCGGTTTGACTCTGTGACACACCTGTACTTGTGATCTATTATGACTGCCATCAGCACTGATATCCTGTACCACTCCCTGCCATACCTGGTCCTGGAAAGCCTTGTCTAGTCTACCTTTTTGGGGATATGCATGCCATGTGTTTATAGGGATGGCAGTAACGCTCTAGAGGATGCTTCAACTGCATCATAACTACATTTAATTGAATGTCTAGCCATTTGTGATGAAGCTGCTAATAGAAACATAACCTGATTTTTTTTTTTTAGGTCAGAGTCTCGAAGCTGTGAAAGTGCTTGAGAGGCCTGTGAAAGCAGGGTTGGTGAATTCCTGGACATGTGTGTTAGTTTATAGCTCTGATAACCAAAGTGAAAGAAATGTACATTTTCTTACCAACTCTTTCCATAATTTTACTGTGCTTATCTGAAGGAAGAAGCTTTGAAGAAGGTGACAAGTTAGATGACCTGTCTGAAGCAATGGATACTACAGCTGAAGACACTTGCACAGGAATTTGCAGTCATCAGGCACCTTGTAGAACCTGTCTGGCCTTTTAGGAGCAGAAGCCTGTGAATCAGGAATCTTAGAGCAGATGAACAAGCGTCCAAAAGTGCTTGCAAAACAGGAGGAACAGCAGAAGGCGAAGGAGTTTCCATTTTTAAAAGGTCATAATACCTTTTTTTGCTCTTTTGAGATCTGTGAGCAGTCCCATTTAAAAAAAATATATATATACTCATTTTGTTAATGGTCTGTCCAAAAGAAATACCTTCTACCAGGGAATCTGCCCCATTGGACTCCTCCTCTGGAAAAGTATATTCTAAAGGGGAAATAATTTGTGTAGAGTATGCCAAGGAATCCTCATCAGAGGAAATATCATCATCATCCTCAGGTCATTCTTGTTCCGTAACCCTTTTTAACAGGAGAAGATGTGAAAGAAGGAACAGAAACCGCAGTGGAAGGCTTAATCAAGCCCTTAAGAAAATGTATCCCAGTCAGACTGTAGAGAGGAAGGGGCCTGAGAATGTTTGGTTTTCTGTTTTTGTTTTAACATGCATTTATGCATGATGAGTTGAGGAAGATCCAACGTAGGCCTGACGTCTGCGGCCAACTCAGGAATCTGTTCCCTAGCTGGAGTAAGAGGTACATCCCTCGGACCTTCAAGCACAATAAGCCATGGTTCCTCTTGTCCATCCCAAATGGACGTCTGCACTACCTCTGAGGATGTGCCAAGGTCAGATTCTTTAACAGCTTCCAATGAGGTCCCTCTGATGAACCAGATCCAGCCTCTGAACGTAACTCCAGATTTTCACTAACCTCAAGGGATACGTTGGTGGATAGAGGCACACCTGAAGAGAATTCTTGCCTAGGTTTACTGACTTTCCTCTTCAAAAGTGGCTCAGCTGAAGGACCCACGGAACCCTCCATAACATCTTTAGCTTGTCTTTTAAGTCATTGATTCTCTAAGTAAAGATTCAAAGCCAAAAGTTGGCTTTGCAGTGTTTTTGGGACAAAGGCCTGACAAATGGAACAAGAACGATGGTCGCGACTGTGCCCTAGACAGAAAAGACAAAGATCATGGCTGTCCTTATGTGGAATTTGCCTTCCACACCTACACTTGCTCTTCCTGGATGATATGAACTAACCAAAGAAGGCAGTAGCAAAGAAATAAATCCCCAATGGGGCACTTATCTGAAAGATGGCAGCAACCAATGGAATCAGGCAGCAGACCAACATACAAGTCAAGCATTCCGAATAGAGGCAGAAAAGTTCTGAGGATTGTACGTGGCTGATGTTGCCAGTGCAAAGTAGTAAAAAGCTGTTATATGCTAGACAGATATTGGGGTGCTTGGATGGAGGACTTCCCATATGTAAAGAATACTGCAACATTGAATAGATTGGCATCTATGGTTATGGCAAAATGTTACACAACTCTTCTGTCTTCTGTCTCCTGTGAGGTGAACTTTTCCAAACATTGCTTATCTCCTGGTTCCATGGCAAGACATATATACCTGAGAAACAGAGGTCATGCCCTAGTTTTAGTGTTCCATATAGTCCTGCAAAAGCAGTCTTAGTCCCCTCCACTCCCCCATACATACATATGACCAAATACAGTGTACAGGAGGCTGCAGAGAACAAAGACAACATGTACTCTGAGGTCTGCCAAGCCTATAGCCATCAATGAAATTCTTTGTAGGGAGCTAATTATCTTGGATAATTTCTCTTTGCCCTTTTTCTAAGCCTCCAACTATGAATCTTTTCCTGTTACACTGTGTCATTCAGAATAATAGACAATTCAGGAAACAGCACTGTTGTGGTAATTTAATGTTATTTAACCATCCAACACGGTGTCAGTAGCCTCTCCCCCTTGCAGTGCATCCTGTCTGTAATCCCCTACCTGGGCAATTGTTTGCAAATGACTCCCACCCAGACCTGACTGCAAATGGCTGCCATCGAGACATCCCTAGAAGTAACTGTGCTGCTGGCCTGGGGCTAGCCTTTGCCTTTGTTACATTTACATGGGGCCTTCACTGCTTCTAGTGGGGGCACATTGTATAGCTGTACTTGATGTACAGTTCAGTCCATCAAATTTCAGTCTGCTGATTTTCTACTACTGTATACTGCAGTTTGCAAAAATGCATTATTTTAAATGAACTACTGAACTGCTGATCAAAACCACAATATTTCCCAAGATGGGACTTCCCTTTTCTCACCTTCTGTCCTGCAACCTTTCATATGAGAAATGTGTACTTTTGCTCTGCCTTGATTGACCATACCCCTCAATCTCTTAACACAAGAAGTCTTGACAAAGCCAAAAATAATGGGGGTACTAAGGCCCCAGTAAAGCGCAATTTTTAAATATCACTCATCCTATAAACTTAGAAAACTGATAGAATAACAGTTATTTTTTTATGCTGGCATGCATTTTATGAACAACATGACATCTGAAGCTCAAATACATCCATCAACATTCCCTTTTTCCCATTTTACACATGGGGTCGGGGTGTCATTTCAACAGTGGCAATCATCTAGAGCCAAGGTTTAGAACACCAGGGGCTAGCCTTGCTGTGACAGTTCTTCCACACCACACACTTGCACACACACTTACACCTATGGCCAATGTGGTGTATCCAGTCCACCTACTGTATGCCTTTCAAATGTGGGAGTAAACCAGAGCTCCCGGAGGAAACCCACACAAACAAAGGGATATGTAGACTCCACACAGAAGGCACCCCAGCCGAACATCGAACTGGGGGACCTCTTGCTGTGTGGCGACAACACTGTCTGTTGCGCCACTTCAGTCCTGTGTGATTTTTCCAGAAAACCACATATTTTTTGAGGAAAGGATCAAAAATATGAGGCAAAAATCTGGACAGATGAGAGGTATGTGATTGACTTGCAGGATTATTTTCACATCGATATCTTTGAGCTGAGACTTAATTTCTTGCATTACAGCATCTGACATCAAAATGACGACAACATGTTTATACTTCAGCAATGTCTACAGACAGACCACAGCTTTGTACTTGTAAACTTGGTAGAAGGGGTCTGGTGTACATATATGAAGGAAGCGGTATATAACAAATCTTTTTAACGCAGTTAAAACCTAACATCATTTGGTCAGTTAGCATTTTTCCTGTATTACTGATTGTGATATTTTAAGTGGTTCTTTGGGCTGAGTTTGTAGGTTGCTGCCTAACCCACCACATATTTTTTTTCTCTAACCATTTTACTTGGCTACATGCAATCTCTCATGTTTATGCTTTATAAAGCATTGCTTTGATTTTGTGGTTTTTTTTACATTGTTTACTGTCAGTCGCATCCACTGTACAAAAATTTTAAAAAAATTATTTTTTTTCCTGGTTTGGAAGGCTTTCTGCTCTCCTGTTCGTGTTGAGTCTTCTGTGCATTTGCAAACTGATTGACACGCTAGTGTGTTTTTCTGCTCGCTTTGTTTCTCTCCCACCCCATTCCCCAGCCCCCCTCTTTGAACTCACACATTTAGTCCAGTCTGTCTCCTCCCATTTTTGCTTACATCATAATTGTAGTTTAAATGAGCACAGCATATAGCTACACAATCAAACATGCATATCCCCCTGCCACCACCCTTGTCTCTTTCATAATCACTGTCTGCTAAGTGCATTTGTACTGCTCAACCTTTTCAGACTCATCAGCTTGTTCCCCCAAAAACTCTTTGGGGGCTTCATCCCTTTTGAAATACCTCCTCCTTTTCATCTTGACTTACACCCTCCTGCTCTTCTTGTCTTGCTTTTCCACCCACAGTAATAACGTTTCCTCCCCTAATGAGTGGAAATACACCTCTCATATACCTCTTAAAATTATTTGTCTTATCTCAGTAATTTCCATTCAACTTTCCTGTTCATAAACCAAAGTATGTACAGCCCCTCAACCCTATATCCCCACTTTATACACTCTTCATTGCATGTTGTATCCACTCCCACTTGTTTATACTACCAACCTATCCCTTACAAGGCATTCCCTTAAACTACCCAGATTTGTCTCTAAGTTCACCCCTATAATAATCCTTCTTCTCCTGTGCATCAGCATTGAACCTAACCCTGGCCCATCTCTTTCATCTTGTGCCTTAATAACACATAGCAAATGAAGAACAAAATGGACCAACTAAATGTTTTTTTTCATTCTCCCCCACCCTGACCTTGTAGCTATAACAGAATCTTGGCTAAAAGCCACTGATCCTTCCATGCACCACATATTCCCTGGGTACAAGTATTATCTTGATGGGAGACCTGATGGCAGAACATTACTGCTTTTTAAATCCAATTTAAATGTCCTCCTCTTAGCTCAAGGCATTATTACCTCAGACTCTTCCTAACTGGCTACTTCTCCATGTCCCCTAACAACTTTCCTATTCAAGAAAAACTGATGGCGTTCCAGGGAGTGCATAAGTCCAGTATAAACCATGCAGCTAGTAACAACCACCAAAGATTTATTGAGCAAAAACAGCAGTCAAGCACTTTCGTCTTACATCAGGACTTCATCAGAACTGCAGTAATCACATAAACCACACAATATAAAGGAACATCCAGTAGTCATGTTGTTAAAACCGACCAATACCAATAATTAATTAATTAAAAACTTGAAAATGTAATGACCGTTTGAAACAGTGTGCATGAGTGAAAAACAGCGCCAAACATGTTACAACAATGTATATACAACAAATTATAAGGATGACTGATGAATTACCCCTCCATACTTTTCAATTTTAGGATTGAGGTAATGGAACAGCAGTCATTAAGCCCAGGGGGAGTAAGGGTATCACACATCAAAATCCAGATTAATTCCTTTCTGTTGAGGTGTTCTTCTGTGCTAAAACCCCTTGCATCCCATTCCATGTAGTCCAACACTACAAACTTGAAGTGGTGGTCAGGATTTCTTTCAAACACTTCAGTTTTGTATCCACCCAAAACTGACGACGAAGCCTCTTCTAGGCCAGTCGCTGGTTCTCCGGTTTACAGCGAGGTGCCTTCGCAGCCCCTGATGACCGCTTCTTTAGAACCACAGGCCGCCTCTGACTCCCACATGGAGATGGCTGGGCCCTACAGAGGGATCCGGCGTATTTGAACAACCTGTAGCTTCAGAGGGTGTTTTCAGACCTACTCAATTAAGCATTAAATCTTTTGCAAAGTCTAAACCTCCTTTAAACTCAAAGAAACAAATACAGCATTCTCCAGGACAGGCCTCCATACCTAAGAAACAAATGCTCAAAATGGCCGAAGACCTAATCACCCTGATCAGGGGGTCCCATCCTCCTCCTGATAAAAGGCCTAGACAGGATGCAGACTATGACTCATCCGACCAGGTATACATCTCTTCAGACTCCTCCTCAGACTGAGGATACTCCTTACCCCCCTGAGGATTGTGATGCTGAGGAATCAATACCTTCAGCCTCTCCACCTGAGGACTACTCCTTTGGGGAAACCTTACATACCATGAGGGAGCAGTTCCATTGGGAAGGCCTGGATTACTCAGAATCCAAGAAAAGGCTCAGAGACTTCCTGTTATTACCTCAACACAGACCTCTTGCTATTCCACCAGTGTTAGATATTGTGGGTGATGTGTATACTGAATCCAGCTTAAATCCTGATTCTTTACCTCCAGCCCCAATTAAGCCTGACAGATACTACAGAGTCCCTGACTCTCACAAATTTCTTTATAAAAGCCCTGTTGCTGACCCTGAAACAATTTCTCAGGGACCCAGAGGGGTTAAGGCCTCATCAGCAAAGAATCCAGTCCCCTCTGACAGAGATTCCAGAGCATTAGACAGATGGGGGAAGAAAGTATATACATCTGCAACTTTATCAATGAGGGCCTTAAATTGCCAGTTTCACATGCTAAAATATCAGCAATTTTTGATGTCTCAGTTGAAACAAAAAATGCTTCCAGAATCAGATCCTCCTAATTTTAAGGAAATGCAGGATTTATTGCATGCAGCTGAACAAGTGGGAAAACATACTTTGCAATGTGGTTTTGATTCTTTAGAGGCCTCCTGTAGAGCAGCAGTTACAGTTTCTGTCATTCAAAGACATGCTTGGTTAAAAGAACATACGTTACCAGATCATGTTAAAGCAAAACTATTGGATGCACCTTTGCAGCAGGATGTATTATTTGGAATTAAGGCAGAAGAGGTATTAAAGAAAATGGAGGATAAGGCAAAATATATGCAAACGGTGAAGGGTTTCTTACAGGTTCAGCCTCCTCGATTTAGCAGAAATTGGTCAACAAAGAATTGGTCCTTTCCAGTTACAGACAGACCTCAAAGGGGCAGATACAGACGTCCAAGAGGTAGAGGTCAACCACAAGGTCCTTACAGGCCTCGACAATGGGATGCATCAGGCCAGAAAGAAGGGGAAGACATGCCCCAACCATATAAAAAACGGCCTCAATGACTTCCCTATACAGCTGCCAAACAGTTCTCTCTTGGCAGCACCCTTGGGAGGAAAACTGGCACTTTTCTATCACAATTGTCATGTGATCACCAAAGACAAATGGGTTCTCAACATTGTATCTCAAGGTTACAGGTTCCACTTTCACACTCTGCCAAGGTTAAAAGGAATGCCGAATCTGCCACCAAATCCATGGGCAGAGGCTCAAAAACAAATTACAGCACTCATGGACATGAGAGCTATTCAAAAGGTACCACCACAGGAGCAAGGACAAGGATTTTACTCAAGACTCTTTCTGGTTCCCAGAAAGGACAAAGCATGGAGGCCCATTCTGGATCTTTCTTCTCTAAACACTTACCTGGATGTTCCAAAATTCAAAATGTTGACACTACAGCAGCTTCTTCCCATGCTGAGCAAGAAAGCTTGGCTCGTAACCTTGGACCTCAAGGAGGCATACCTGCATGTCCCTATCAGACAAAACTGCAGAAGATACCTCAGATTCATAGCTGGTTCAATGCACTACCAATTCTCTGCACTGCCCTTTGGCTTATCTACTGCGCCCAGGGTATTCACAAAGTGCCTGGCACCAGTAATTGCATTTTGCAGACAGAAAGGAATTCAAACGTATCCGTACCTGGACGACTGCCTGATTCAAGCAGAAGAGAGCAAGGACATTCTTCTAAAGCATCTGACTTTTGTAAAAAGTAATTAAGTTGCTTAGGGTACACAGTAAACGAAAAAAAAATCAAAACTAGTGCCCTCACAAGAGATAATATTCCTGGGTGCCAGCTTGAATACAACGGCCCATATGGCTTATCTCACGCCAGACAAACAAGGACAAATGACTCAATATTTTCAATTGATGGCAACAAGAACCCAACTCTCTGCAAGAAAAATTCTGCAGGCCTTGGGTTACATGGCATCTTGCATACTACTAATTCCATATGCCAGACTGCATATGAGGAAACTACAATGGTACCTAAAAAGTGTCTGGTCTCAACACTGTCAAAGTTTGGAAACAGTTATACCACTAATTCCTTGCCTTCAACAGGAGTTTCGATGGTGGGCTCAAGCTTGTCACCTCAACAAGGGACAGCCTTTCACTCAACCCACAGCCAGGCAAACACTGACAACAGATGCATTGAATTACGCCTGGGGAGCACACATGGCAGGAAAATGTATTCAGGGCAAGTGGCCCGCAGAACAAATGCATCTTCACATCAATCAAAAAGAGATGCTAGCTGTACAATATGCCCTTATAGCTTTCAAGGACCTTCTGCATCTAGGACAACTACTTCTAAAGACAGACAACACCACAGTTATGTGGTACATAAACAAGCAAGGGGCAGTCACTCATATCCCCTCTGCAGACAAGCCATGACCTTGTGGAACACAGCTCTAACCTATCAAGTTCATCTGCAAGCCACAATTCCTGCCAGGAGAGAAAAACACACTGGCAGACGACTTAAGTAGAAACATCATGGATCCCCATGAATGGGAATTGAATCCACAAATATTCAGAATGATAACACAAAAATGGTGGAGCCCGGACATAGATCTGTTTGCATCCCCAATGAACTGCCAGCTACAGAAATTCTGCACAAGGACTTACCATCCACAAGCATGGAAAGTAGATGCTCTCTCATTCAGCTGGAAAAACCTACAAGTATATGCTTTCCCACCAATGCCTCTCCTTCCAAAGGTACTCGTAAAAGCCAGGCAAGAAGAGCCAAAGATTATCCTGATTGCCCCAGACTGGCCACGCCAGCACTGGTACCCAATCTTAAAGAACTTAGCACAAGGACCACCCTGGATTTTGCCTCAAACTCCGCATCTTCTGACTCAGCACAACAATCAGATACTTCACAGCCAGCTAAAGACTTTAAACCTGGCTGCATGTAAGATTCCTTAGTCAAGCAAGCAACGCCTCTCTCCAAAGCTGTTATGGATGTCATTCTGGAGGCCAGAAGGCCTAGTACCAGGAAAGCCTATTCGGATAAATGGAAGAGATTCTGTGCCTGGAACAAGGCTCACAGCCTTGACCCTCTTGTCCCAAATATTCCTCAGATACTGCAATATTTAACTGAAATGCTGGACAAAGGCCTCTCCTTTTCATCCATCAAGAACCACGCCTCTGCCATCTCTGCTCATTACAACACGGATCCACCAATTTTCTCTAATCCTTTGCTAAAACAGTACCTCAGAGGGGCTAAAAACATAAGACCACCCGTAGAGCACCTACTCCAACTTGGGACCTCAACTTCGTGTTGGAAAAATTAACTTTACCTCCTTTTGAGCCAGCTAACACAGCAGCTTTAAAATGTATCTCTTGGAAAACTGCTCTGCTCCTGGCAATAACATCAGCACAAAGAGTTTCAGAATTACAGGCACTAATTTCAGTGGAACCTTTCATCATTTTCCACCAAGACAGGGTGTCTTTAAGAACTAACCCTACTTTTATGCCAAAGGTGGTATCAAGTGTAGCTCTAAACCAAACTATTCACTTGCCAACCTTTTATCCAAATCCACAGAACAAAGGGGAGAGACTACTGCATTCCTTGGACATGCATAGGCAGTTACACTTTTACTTGGACAAAACCAAAGTTTTCAGAAAAACTGAGCAATTATTGGTAGCATATGCTGCAGGAGCACAGGGAAAAGCCATTTCAAAACAGACTATTTCAAAATGGATAGGTCACTGTATACGTTTCTGCTATACACACCATGGGAAACCTGTACCTAACAGCCTTAGATCTCACTCCACCAGGGCAAAAACCACTTCAACTGCCTACCTCAGAGGAGTACCTACCAAGGACATTTTAGAAGCAGCAACTTGGAGTTCTGTACATACCTTCACCAAGCATTACCATCTGTCTCTATATTCTAAATCCAGAGCTGGCTTTGCCACTGCAGTGCTGCAGGGCCTTATAGCCACCCCTAATACCTTATAGAACCAGCCACCCTACCTCAGCTTTGGGATTCTACCCAAGTGTAATGCAGCAGTGTAACACGATGAACATAGTACAGTTTTGTACCTACCATAAATGTAGATGTTTGAGTGTAAACACTGCTGCAGTCCAGGTTACCCTCCCTCCTTCCCCTCTTATTTGCTGGTACGTACCTATGTCTTCTGCCCTTTACTACCTATGGGGAGTATTTGCTGGTAACTGAAGGTTGTTGATTGCTTTTCTTATGTATGTTTTATTAGCAATTTGAATTGACTACCTTTTTGGGGGCACCTGACATATGGGGCAAGAAAAACTGAAGAAAATGGCGTCGGCTGCATCTTATATACCCCTGTTGCACTGACGTCAGGGAGGAGGTGACAGCAACCGATGCCGGACCAAGACTTTGGAACTCAGGCCGACTGGGGAACCGCCTGATGGCAGGATAACCCAAGTATAATGACTGCAGCAGTGTATACACTCGAACATCTACATTTATGGTAGGTACAAAACTGTACTTTTTTGCTCAATAAATCTTTGGTGGTTGCTACTAGCTGTGTGGTTTATACTTGACTTGTGTGATCCCTGGGCCTCCATCAGTTTTTCTTGTTTGGTTCCTGGTTTCTCTTGTTGAACTTTCCTGTTCATCTTGCTGTTGCTCACCTTCCACCTCCCACACCAAATTTAAAACCCTTCTGCTTAAAATTATCTCCTCAATAAAAAAAAAAAAATATCAAAAACTTCATTCTGCTAAGAGACTTCAATCTCAACCTTATTGGCCCTAATCAAAATAGTATTTTGGAAATCCTTAATGACTTCAACTCACACAACTGATTACAGAACTCACCAGATCATATCCTAACTCCTTTCATCACTCACTTCTTGATCTTATTATTACTAATACTAAGATTATTTCTCAAGTACATATTCACCAGGTCTGTATCACTTTGTCAAATCCCACATCAGTGAATACCTCTTCGCCGAACATCTATTAGTTGAAGCTCCTAACCAGCAAACGGACTTTTCAGCAAAATGTTCTAGGGCAGACCAACAGTAGGCTACCCTAGCAACTGAGAAAAAAAATCATAAAACTTAACACCTACCCAGATGGGGGGCTGCACCCCGTAGACAACTAAATATGCCAACTCCAGTATCGCCGTACAGTGGGAAGTAGGGCAAATTCCAGATGGTAGTCAAACAATGTTTTGCCTTAGGAAATTTTTTTCTGAAAAGTCCGTTTGCTGATTAGGAGCTTTGATGAATAGTTTGAAGTGGTATTCACTGATATGGGATTCAACAAAGTGATATAGACCCATATTCACCACTCTTCCTTCAGTAAGCATTGTCCACTCAGCTTCAATATCTCTCACCACATAAATAAAATTTCTCCCTGCCTCATATTGCTCTGGAACAAATCCCAGTCAGCATTCTCAAACTAAAGGCAGCTATAGCCTCATTAGACTGGGCTCCTTTTCCTCTTCTACTGACCCTAAGCACTGCAGCATTCTCTACACAAATTCTCACTAACCTCTCAGACTCATGCTTTCCTAAAATCACATGGCTCTACAAACTCCCTAAAACACAACTGGCTCTTATACAGACTCAAATGCCTCATTACCTCATTAGTCTGTGGAGCAATGCCTGGCATGCTTGGAAAAACACCCCATCCTAAACCTCTCAGCAAAACTATATTAAGCTAAAAACTCTTGTTAAACGTGCAGTAGGGCCATGTAAAAGTCACATTATGAAAAAGCATCAGTCATCCCTTTTAAACCCACCTAAAACATTCTGGGCAGAAGTTAACGGCTTGACAGGCCATACTAACTCAACACCCAGTCCTCCTCACCTCACATACGCTGATTTCAGCCTCCATGTCAGTACACTTCCCATCTCTGATTCCATTAACAACCCCTTTTTTCACTGTAACCTCTCTTCTCCCCACTATATTCCTACTTTTCATTTCAAAGCAATCAAAGCTAAACACTACCATCTCTTGAAGAAATAAAAACGACTCACCTGCTGGTCATGACAGCCTTCTCCAATGGTTCTTATTCCTAGGTAAGGATTTCATAGTCCCCCCTTCACGTAATCTCTGTCTAACTTAAAACATCTTGCCTGATATCTGGAGAACAGCCACTGTTAAACCCCTTCCCAAAAAACAAACCTATCCCACACCACTGACTTATGTCTTATCCTCATTCTTTGCATACTTAGTAAAATCCATGAAAAATTAGTTTACAATCAAGTCACTCATTATATCTTCCAACATCATCTACTAGCTTCAAAGCAGCATGGCATTTGTGCTGGTAGGCTTACTTCTACAGCATTCTGGACATTACTGATACCATCCTCCCAGCTGTAGACAAAGCCCTCCTCACTGGAGTCATCTTTATTGACCTTATCAGACCTTTCAGCCTGGTTGACCAAGGCATTCTGTTAGATCACCTAAATGAAAGTGGAATTAGTCCACATACAGCTCCCAGGTTTAAAAATTATCTTTCCAGCTGGTACTTCTCTATTCAGTTTCAGAACACCCTGTTTGCTTCCACCCCTCTCCTTAAAGGAGTCCCTCAGAGCTTCATTGTGGCCCCTCTTCTTTTTTCCATTTTCATTAATAAACTACTACTTGACCACCCTCTCCTTACTCTCTTACTTTATGCTGATGACATGGTCTTATTTCACTCAAACCTGACCTCCTCGACCATACAACAACTGCTTAATAAAGGCTTAACAACAAAAAGCTAATTCTGAACACTTCCAAAACTAAAACAATGCTATTTAGTATCTTCCATAAATGGCAGAAAAACTCTCAATCATTTCTTATCCATGACCATGTAGAACACCCCACTAATCAAGTCATCTCCTTCAAATATCTTGGTTTGTGGCTTTATCCAGCACTGGACATTCACCTTTACCTAGAACAAACAGAAAAAAAGTTAATGCCCTCCTATTTTTGTTCTGTAAAATTCCCCCTTTCTCCAACCAGGAATACCATAGATACAGGCACTATACTAGCACATATTGAATATGGACTTCCACTCATTGCAGCAGCATCCAAAAAAAAAACTCCTCTACCATCCAAACTGTAAGCATCTTTATCTGCCATTTCATTATCATCTTCCCTGTAAATGAGCATCATTGTATCACACTTAATAAACCAATTGGCTACCTGTCCTACAACGTGCCAACCTGCTTTTTGGATTCCAACTCTACAAGCTCTTAAAAGAACTCTCCTGTTCTTCCCTAGTCTCAGACTTCTTCAGACAGAACCCCCCAGTTACAAACTAAGAAGTCTTAAGCACTCTAGTCCACTTCTGCAATGTCCAAGAACCAGACTTAATTGCACTAACCATGCCTTCTCCATCCTAGGCCCAAAACTCTGGGATTTCCTCCCTACTAATCTTAAAGACCTCATCTCATACCCATCATTTCATGCTCAGCTTAAAGATCATCTAAAGTCCAAGTCACTGTGCAGATGCTTTCCCTCTTGACACATCATCTAATTCCCCACTGTCTTCTTCACCAGACAGGATCTTTTGTCTTCCTCACATTATTTCCCTACATTATTATGTGACATCTCTTCTAAGTTGTGTGTGTTGTATGTAGTTAATTTTTGTGTGCCCTTACTTTACTTGTGTTAGCTTTTACACTTTGTGCTCTATCCCTTTACTGTTTCACTCTCCTTCTTCTTTCTTCCTTATTATAACCATCCCTTCCTGTTATCCCCTATACCGTGTGTACTTTATTATTATTATTACTAGTATTATTTATTCATTACTATTGTCCCAACATTGTGTTTGCATTCATATGTCTTGCTAACTTGCTAGTCTGCTGTCATTTATATTATCTAGGCTGACTGAAATAGGTCCATTTGGATTAGTGTTTTACCCCGATTACCAAACTGAATGAAAAAAAAAATAAAACAATAAATAAATAAACATGGTCACTTATTATGGGAATTACTGTTTTGGTACATCGGCAGGCTAGATGGACATTATTGCCCTTGCCTGAAATATTTGTATGTATGTAGTCAAACTCTGTTGCTTTGGGCAGCTTTCACACCAAATTGTTTAAAAAAATGGTAGCCTTCTTGGTGGGGCTGGTGAATGAAGTCCTCCATTCCTCTACATCACTTTTCAGAATGTTGGAATATTACTTCTAAGTTACTACATTGTGGAGGAATGCACAATGTTCATGCATTCAGTTTTGAAAAGCCATTGTTCAAGCCAAGGCCTTTCAACTAACCTTATGAATTTTGTCTCCAGACTCATGAGTACAAATAGCATTGTTACTTAGCCTTCCAAAAGGTCTGGGTTTTGCTTCCTGTGTAAATCTCTTTAAAGTGGCTTGCTTGACCTGTCACTTGGTCAGTCTCTGTAGTCCCAGTAATCCTTCTAAAAGCCAAAAACTGGGGCAGAGGATGATAACAAATTCCCCATATTCTCAATGTTCACGGATAATTTGTGTTTCTACCTCAGCCAGATGAATGAATAAGCATTGGAAAATAGACCAGATTTTTTTATTTGCACCTGCCAAGGAAAGTTTTACAGTTAGAGATTCAGTTGAAAGAGATGGCTAGTTGTGTAGTCTTTTTGTCACCAGAAGGGTTTACAAGTTATTGCACCAGGAGAATGTTTTTTTTCTAGTGTACATTGCAGAAATGTGTCTGCAGCAGAAATCTGAACCACAGTTGCATTCTGATATGGAATATTCTAATAGGAGATTAAGTTGTTGTAACATGTGTCAGGAATTCATCTAAAACAGACATTTTTTGCTATTGCCACTATTTGACAAATGGTACTTCTCCAAGAGAGTAGTTTTAATTGGTGCATATGTCAGGAATGTGTACACAGGAGACATCTGTGCCATGGACATCGCCTGATGTCATTGTATACCATTGGCATAAAATACACTATGGACCTGCACTCCTGAAATAAATCACTCTTTGGTAGGACTGCCCTTCTAGATACTCTGCCCTGAAGTTCCCCTTTTGTTTTTCAGGTCCCTCCCTTTTATGCGCTTAGGTTTTTACAGAGCAAATCTCAAGTTAAGATATAGGTTCATAGGTACATAGGTTGATACTAGGCTATCTGCACTAGGGCATTTATAAGCCTAGCCAGAGTGTGTTTGGCTTTCGCCACCCTTTTAGATTAGTTGGCTGTGCCTCTGTATAGTAGGTCACAGAAGATAGGCCTTTTAAGATTAGTTTACTGTGCCTCTGTCTAGTAGGGACACAGAAGAGAACCCAGGGGTAAACCTACGATCTCCCATCCACTCGTCAAGATTTCTCTTGAAGAGGGTCATTGAGGGGCTCTGCCTAACATGGATTGGGATTTTGTTCCAGAGTGAGGGGAGCCTCTGGAATCTATCCCTCCAGCATGTCCTATTTATTTCTGTGCTGAGGTTTAAGTCCCTGGAGCATGTAGCTCTAAGGGATTTGGATTTCCTGAGGTGGAGCATGTCCATTAATTCTGGGTTGGACATGGTTTTATATGTCAGGCACAGATCGCCTCTGAGTAGGCGGTAAGCAACTGAGTAGAGCTGGAGTTTCTTTAGCCCAACTGCGTAGGGCATCTGTTTGAGTCCCTTGATCCTCTTGGTGAGGTACTTTTGGGGTCTTTCCAGTTGCTGAAGGTGTCGGGTAAGGTACATCCAAAATGGGGCATTGTATTCAATTATGGGCCTGATGAGTAATGAGTAGAGGGGCACAATGACCTCTCTTGATCTAGATGTTGAACCCTTTCATGATAAGGTGGGCTATATAGAAGGTCTTTCTAACCACTTTGGCAACGTGATTGTCAAAGGAGAGATTGCTGTCTACTTGGGTCCCCAAATCCCTAATTACTTCTTCCGTACTTAATGGATTACCACCTATGTGGTAATTTGTGGTCACTTTGTTTTTCCCAAAGGGGATGACTATGCACTTTTTGGCATTTAGCTTTAGGCCATAGCTCTGACACCAGTTATCCGTCTCTGTGAGACCCTTTTGGAGGATGTTTGTGTCAGTCGGCGAGTCGATTATGGCACCCACTTTGCAGTCATCTGCGAACTTGGTCAGCCATAGTCCTCCCGTGTTAGCCTGTACCTCAGAGAAATATATACCGAACAAGAGAGGTCCTAGGACTGAGCCTTGTGGGACGCCACTTGTAACTGGTTTAGAGTCTGCCATGGCACCTGCAATTCTGACCATATGGGTTCTATCCCTGAGCCAGTTTGCAACCCATCTTGTGACACAGGGGTTGATATTTAAGCTGGTGAGCTTATATATGATGCCCGAGTGGGGTATTGTGTCGAAGGCTTTTGCGAGGTCCAAGTAGGCTGTGTGGACTACCTTCCCTTCATCTACGGCCTTGGTGACTGTTTCAAAGAAGTCGACCAGGTTCAAGAGGCAAGATCTGCCCTTAACAAAGCCAAATTGGGTAGGATCTAGTGTTTGGAGGTTCCCAATGTCTTTGTTTATGAGTTCCATGATGATATGCTCCATAGCTTTGCAGACCAGGCTAGTCAGGCTTATAGGGCAATAGTTTCCGGGGTCTATTGTGGCACCACCTTTGTGGAGTGGGACCACTGTTACTGTACGCCATTCCTTGGGTACATATCCTGTAGTAAGGCTGAGATTGAACAGTGACTTTATGTGAGGGTTCATAGATGTCTAAGTACTCACCACATAAACTGATCTTTAGCTGGGCCTTCTGCATTGAGTACCTTATAGCTGTCCTCTTGCTCTGTTTCTTTTGAATGGTTAAGCTGCTGCCATCAAACAACAGTAGGGTGTCTTGCAAGTAAACTGAATCATCTCACCTGAGAGTGTATTCTTTTGCAGGTGCAGCCTTTGTCTAATGTACACATGCACCTTAGGCCCCAGTATAGGAATGCTATGCTTGGGCCAAATGAAGCGAGCACTGACATGCCCAGCACTGAGTGCTTAGACAGCTGTCATTTATTTATGACTAATAGAGGCCTGAATTCTGTTACATTAAAAGGTTACAGTTTCTTACCTCAGTAATTTACTGAGATTAACAGGTAATGAGGGTATGTTTCATACTATTTTGATATGTTTATGTTCATCTTGTGTATCAAGGACAGTTTGTGGTCATGTACTTCTTTGACTGAATTAATTTTTGAGAGTCTAAAAGGATTTTCTTGTACCTGCCTGGTACAACACTGCAACAAGTATGTGACCATCAAAAGGCATGATGATAGAGCTACACCCTTTAGGGGTCAGCCTAGTGCCTTCCTAGGAGAGTGACAAAGTTCATCATGATATTAGCCTTTATTTGGTTCCCTGTATAAAGTATAGGTTGATGTGAAAGTACTTTCAACTCTCCCCTGCTGTCACACTAATACCTCAGTAGGTATCTCTCTGTGTCAGGCACTTCACTAGGAAGAGAGATTGATGACAGGTGTCAGGACTTGGCAGGTGGTAGGCCTCGAGTGTTGAGAGAGCAACAAAAGCAAATGTGAGAAAGTACTTTAGCATTCAGACTCTTTTGGGAATTCAGACAGGAACTTTCATTTTCTTCTTAATTTCAGACAGAGTGAGAAATGCTTTGAGGGGTGTATCATAACCACAGATGCACAGAACTGCTGTGGCATGTTTTCACATTTGCCTCCTGTTTCAGTGGGTTGGGAAAACAATTTAATATTTTAGTTTTTGGCTTGTTTTTCTTTTAGAAAATAATTTTCACTGCATTGTAACTCTAAGCATATTTGCCCATTTGACATGAAATCTAGGATGTTCATGCTCCAAGCTAGAACATTAAATATACTGAGTTTGTTAGTTTTAGCCATGCAAAAAATATGACAAGAGATTGATGTATGATATTTATGGATGGGTTTGTGCTATTCTAGTTTCTTGAGCTCTGGGTGAGAAAGTTATAGGAATAACCACCCACATTTTTTGCACGCACACATATGCAGTATTCAGGGGTCCCTGTCTGTTGCACTTTATTTGTGTCATAGTAAAACTGCTGCTAAAGATGGATGTCCACAGAGTTAAAAAACAACTTCAACCTGTTGTTTCTTTACTTGAACCCTTCAAATATATTTGCCTTCTGTATTACTGATCAGGTCATGTTGAAAAGAAGTGCATGTGCCTAATAGTCCTTATCAGGTTAAGAAAAATAAAACCACATGCATGCAAAATTAAAATCTTAAAATCTGAATGAAAAAGATTAAAAAAAAATGTGTTTTGAAAAAATCTGAAAGCAGTGCAGTGTTTGGGTAAGATGATGAGATGCTAATGAGCTATTCTTGGATACTCATCCTCTCTACTCATCCCTCATCAGACCCAGATTACAGAGTACAACGCCCCGTTTGGCATGTACCTCGCAAGACATCTACAACAACTAGAAAAGCCACAGAAATACCTCACTAAGAGGATTACCAGCCTCAAACAGATGCCACGTGCAGACCATCTCAAAAAACTCCATCTCTACTCCGTCGCTTATCGCCTACAAAGCCATGTCAAACCCAGATCTGTTGGACATGCTACACTTAAAGAAACCCCAATCCCTGCAAGCCACATGGTCCAGGGACCTAAACCATGCCACCACAATAAACAGAACATGCTGGAGGGATAGATTCCTGTCCCAGAGACTTCCCTTGCTCTGGAACAGACTACCCATACATGTCAAGCAATGCTCCTCATTAGCCCTCTTTAAGAAAAATTTCGACAATTGGATGGGAAAATAGGAAATTCACCCCAGGATCACTTCTGTGGCTGTGCTAGACAGGGGAGCAGGAAAATAACTTTCTTGGGTGGCAAAAGCCGGGGAACTTTTTTGGCTAGGCTTATATAGGCCCCAGGGCTGATAGCCTAGTACCTACCTATGAACCTATGTCCTACAGCCATTTGTTTGATTGAATCACAGAGTACTTAAGACTACAATTAAACAATGTATTACTTGACCATCTGATTTTCCCAAGTGCCCTCTGAAGATAGACATTTGTGCCTTGTGATCCTTACCCTGTCATTAAAAACTAAACGAAAAATTGAACAAAATGGCAGAGGTTTACTCAGTGTGTTGTGGTGACACAATTTGCCCAAGGTTACATTTTTATTCTTCTGTTTTTCTTACTTGTATGCTTTTAAACTCATTACTTAATAATGCCTGCTATGCATTATAAGGAAAAAGTGCATCTGAAGTAGTAGTTTTTTTCTGAAGTGTGATTAAAATTGTATAATATTCAACCACACCGCACATATTTTTTTGTCTTTTGGAATTAAAGGGCAACAGTGGGATTCTATTATTAAATGCTCAACTTCTTTCTTTCATCTCCCTAGTTACTGTCCCTGCTATGAATAAAAAACAATACAGCATTTAAAATATTTTAAATTGACTGTTTCTCTGCACTAGAACAGTACCTCACTATACTGTGGTGGTTTCACTTTCAAAAAACTTTTGTTCCACCCTTGCTGCAGTCTGCAATTCACTGATGTCATCAAGGCCACTGAATACAGGTAGTTTTCTGGCCATTTCCCTCCCCAAACTGGCATCACCACTTCCGCCCTAAAAACCGACCCATGCTGTGATGTCACAGCTCCCTGGTCCTTCCCCTACTTAAACAGAAAGTAAAGGCTAGAACAAGGAAAACAGTACATGATTCAAGTCTCCTGCTGTGAGCTGACAATCACAGCGGGTAATAACTCAAATTACCATTAGCACTTTGACAGCTAGGGAAGTTAAGTGTGAAGGGGGATGGGAGTTTTGCCAAACTAGTACAATTCAGGCTTCACAAAAGACTGCAGTTTAGCCATTCTAAAAAGAAGCAGCAGTAAAAAGCACTTTGAAAGCCTATTCTATGACATTTTCACTGTTGGAGTTTTAAGTAGTCGTTGAATGGCATGAAATGTAACTTAAAACTAACTGACTGAAAGACAGCAGTGTATACTTGCAAAATCAATGCAGTGACAAGAGCTTTAGGAAGAAAGAAGCCTGTGTGATGTAATTTGTTACAGACAACCACTGCATTGAAGGATACCTAGAGGCAGACTAAACAATCAGAATTACTTCAAGATGCCAGACCCCATGTGGTCAGACTCAGAAATTACGTATAAAATATTTAAAAACCTGTAAATAGTCCCAGAGTAGTGTTAAAATGTAGAAAACACCAAAACATGATGAAATCATATTTTTGAGTCTGTGGGTGTGGTTCTCCTTTAATGCAGTGAAAATGGTTAGTTTGTCACTTCACTGCTAGACCTAATGGTTTTAATGGTGGCGATTCGGATGTGACTATGAGGCAGTGATGAGGTTTCCTTAGATTTAAGAGAGAGACTGGTCTCTTCTGCTGTAGTGGCACTTTGCTGTTGAACTATAAAAGTATCACAGTCAGTTGATTAGAGAAGATGTATGTTGTCAGTACTGTAGGGATGGACTACTGGCATAGAGGGAGTATAGTTTTCTTTGCCAGTGATGTCCAGGTTTGATAACTAATTCAAATGTCAAGGAGCCAAATGGAGGAGGGAATAATGACAAGTCTTTTGCCTTCTCACATCTCCCTTGGGGGAGTGAGAAAGGAGCATGTCCCTCCATTAACTCTCCACTTGCAGAAGTGAATGATGTCCTTTTACTGCAGCCATTGCATGTCCAGCCTTTGGCAGTCATTGAATCATGTGCAAGGAAAAGATAGGAAGTATAAATAAAAATGAAATAAAAGGAAACATTGAAGAAATGCAGTCATAGGTTCATAGGTGTTTACTAGGCTAACGACCGCAAGGGCATTTTAAGCCTAGGCATGCATCCCAAATCTCTGACAGGTTCTGATACCCTTGATAAGTGTAAGCATAGGCCTGGGAGATGAACCATTTACAGGTTACCTGTTTGCATTAGAGACATATGTGCAAAACAAAGGATGAAGTTCTGGTTTCCCATCCAATTGTCCAAATTGCACTTGAATTGGGTTAGGGAGGAACTCTGCTTCACGTGGATGGGGAGCTTGTTCCATAGACAGGGTATCTCTCCAGCAGGTCCTATTTATATCACAGGCAAGGTTTAAGCCTTTAAAATGGGTAATTCTGCAACTATTTGTTTTGTGGATATGCAGGAGGTCCATTAGAGTGGGGTCTGACAATGCCCTGTATGCCAGGCATAGATCTCCCCTCAGAAGCCTGTAGGAGACAGAATACAGGGATAGGGCCTTGAGGCTGACTGCATAGGACACATTACTTACACCCTGTATTCTTTTAGTAAGGAACCTCTGTGGATGTTTCAGATGTTAGATATGCCTGGTTAGGTACTACCAAAGGGTGCATTGTACTCAATAGTAGGTCTGATGAATGCCAAATACAGTGAAACAATGACTTCCTTGGACTTAGATGTCATACATCCAGCTCCAGACAAGTGGAGTACCTCAGTGTTCAGTCCTGGGACCACTCTTGTTCAGCATCTACTTCTCTGAAGTACAGGCCCAACACTAAGGGACTCTGGCTAACAAAGTTCACAGATGACTGCAAACTGGGAGCCATTATTGAATCCCCAAATAATGTGGACACTCTACAAAAGGGCCTTACAGAAACAGATGCTTGGTGCCAGAGCCATGGGCTCAAGCTCAATGCCAAGAAATGTATTGTTATCCCCTTTGGGAAAAAACATGTACCTGTGAATTACCACATAGGTGGCAGCACACCAAACACCGAAAGTGTGATAAGACACTTAGGGACACAGGTGGATAGTGGTCTCACCTTAGATAACCACATTGCCACAACAGTCAGGAAATCCTTCTATGTGGCACACCTCATCACTAAGGGCTTTTCACCCAGAAAAAAGGAGGTCATTGTCCCACTGTACTCATCCCTCATTAGACCCATTATAGAATACAATGCCTCGTTTGGTATGTACCTCTCAAGACGTCTGCAACAACTGAAAAGGCTGAAGAAATACCTCACTAAAAGAATCACGGGCCTAAACCAGATGCCCTACACTGACCGCTTTAAAAAATTCCAGCTATACTCTGTCTCATATCATCTACTCAGAGGCAATCTCTGCTTAACATACATGGCCATGTTAAACCCAGAGCTGTTGGACATGCTACACTTAAAGAAATCCGAATCCCTCAGAGCCACATGCTCCAGGGATCTAAAGAGAGAGTGTTGGAGGACTTGGCTTGGAACCCTGGCTAAGGACTTAACTCTATAACTGTGCCAGTGGGGAGTCTTATTGGGGATCTGGAGGAAGAGGGAGAAATCAGTTCCAGACTGACTCTGGTCTCTTTGGGAAACTGCACTTGATGCAGAGAGCTGCATCTGAAAATACTGTGTGTGTACTTGTCAACCTCCCAGTAAACCTTCCCCCACTGTTGTCAATGGTGAGGATTGAGGCTCCTTGATTACTGGTCCAGTGGTGGGTCATCACAGGTATGTTTTATTGTTTTGTAATTCTTTTTGCCCTGTCCTTACTGACCCCCATGTATCACCCCTTGTGACCCACTCACTGCTCCTTTCTTGATATCAGTAGGCAGGTGATAGATTCTATGCCAGCGCCTATCCTACTGTGTGTGATGATGTGTTTTAGTAAATATTTCTTTGTAGTACTTATCCACCTCTGCAATCATAATATTGCAATGACCTGAATTCAAGTTATTCAAGCATGTTGCTGCAGCTATGTACTCCTGCTAGCATGGTCTGTCTTGCCCCTTGCTAAAAGACCTGCATCCAGCACCTGCCCCCACATACACACAAAAGACGATACTAGCAATACCACTGTACAGCCAGGGCCCTCCATCTGAGTGACATAGTAAGCACACGTTTCGCCACTTCCCATGTTGTCTGATATATAGCCATTATTCAAAAACTTGGTTCCTCACTGGTATAAAAATTTTGTAGCCTTACTTGGATGAGACTATAGTTATGCTTTCTTGTTATTTGATACAAACTGTTCAGGAGCTGAATATGTGGTTAGAGTCCCTATCTTTTCACCCTACATAGTGAACTGTGATACTGGTGAGTAAGTGTAGGTTGAAGGCCTTGATGCAGTAGTCACTGAACCTGCTTACGATGCAGAGACATCCACTTTCTCCATCATGTAACCTATACACGTGAAAAAAATGTAAATTAAATGTTAAGTGGGCAGTTTGGGCTAAACTATCTAAGCCTAGTCATCTTTAGGCAGGCCACTTGCAGTCCCATTTCATCCATGACTCGGACCACAAGGGCAGAGGTAGATGCTACACATAGATAGACTGGAGTTACCATTTCAAGCTTCCAGAAGGCTACTCTGTTTTGGGGGAGAAACAGCTAGCACATTTCTTTCACTGTGGTAATCACTAGCTGCGTATATAATCATAGGTAAGGTGAACAGAAGGCACTGAGGTTTCTGAGTGCAAGTGTTTCATCATATTCAAGGAGTGTGTGAGTATGAAAGTTTATTACTCTTATGCTTATGTTAGACTTGCTGTGTTATGAATGGTTGCTATCTTATCTATCCTGACATTGAAAATGTATTTGAATTGCATTCTGCCTGACATTGTTGATATTGTATAACTTAAAAAGATTATGTTTGTACTGCATGTATTGGAGCTTTTTTGCCTTGGTCTGTGCTGAAAAAGGGCCTTTGTGCCCAGCCGGACTTCCATAGTCAAGAAATGTAAAATAAATAAATAATTTTCCAGTACTTTAATTATTTTTATTTTTTTATTTGATATGCAAATGCTAAAGTTTGTCCATTTTAATAATATTTTTAGTTAGTGGCAGTATATTCCTTGCCAGTCATGCTTTCTGGCATTCATAACCTATGAGCTGGAAAAGTGATAATGGTTCATAAATTCAAGACATGAATATTCCACAGCTGTCAGTAAACACTTAAAAACAATTACAAACAGACTGTGACAGCCTAGGGTAGAGGGAAGATCCAGCCTATGGCAGGGCTGAATACCAGCATCACGGTAGCTCCTCCATCAACCAGGAGATATAATACTGCAGTATTTGTCCTTTCACGCCATCGCAGTTCAGAGAAGGCTACAATAGTGATAGGCATGGGAAGATAAACAGTGAGGTGGTCCTTGTAGTAGAAGTGCTACGTTATGAGTTGTAAAGTGACAAATAAAATCTACAGCCAGCCAGTTCTGCTTCATCAGGAACTGCCCCCCCTTCTTTTATTATCTTAAACTATGACAAAGGATTGGCCTAAGGCTGGATTTGGGCAACTTCAGTAGTTATACTTCATAACTATGTAATGTATAACACCTCATGTTTCTCATACCTTATTGGTTGGTTTACTTATATCTTTCCAGTTATTAGTGTTTATTAGTTACTGCTAGTACTCATTTCTTATGTATTTTATCCACATTCCATATCTGCATATGTTAGATGCACTCTAAACATTTTAGCTGAACATTGTTTTTAATTGAATTTTTTCATATGTTGTGTTCTCACGTATTTGACTTTGTATGCTGATGTTAGTACAAAATGTTCGACTTCTGTGCGCATGCAGTCAAACTATGGCTAAAGTCGGTCCATGTGAATCAGTGTGTTATCTCTTCTAAAAAGTATTACATTAAATGATTTCTTTTTTACCTTTAAACTATGTATGTTTTTTTCATACACCTTTATTGAATTATCACTTGTGATGCAGGCAAATTTACATTCATATAAAAGCAAACTATATTAACATAATAAACATTATACTTCACATATATTTCTATATATCATATAAGCTAAGCAACATTATGTAAATTATTCAATTCCTGCCTTATTTTTTTAAACAAGAAACATCTTTAGTAAACCATCACTTACTACATAGGCAATCATGCATTTATATAAATGAAAACAATCCACAACAACACAATCCTAGTTGCAAGCATTTTATATCCCAAACCATAATGACACACTCCCAGTTGCAAACCTTATACATCATTTATAATCTACCCAATTGTTCTCAAACATTACAATTACATAGCTCATTTAAGTATTGCTGCCTTTTAAACCTCATTCCTCCCTTGTATGTATTGTTCCCACAATTCCCATTTTTCTTGTGTAGTTTTCTCCCACCCTTTTCTAAAGGTCTCAGTTCCATTTAAATGAAATTGTTGAAGAGAAGGATGTATCAGTAAGTTTTATTTTGTGTGTATATTTCAGGAAGAAAACAAGACACCTGGTTTGTGGTAGACCCAATGACAGGAGAGAAGCAGTCCACAATATCAACAGAGTCATCACACAGTGTTTGCCCTTCCACACCACTGCTATATATTGGACGCACAGGTAAGAGCTGTACAGTTTCTAAATAGCTTAAGGGAGGTCTATGCATTGCTGAAGCAAAATACATACATAAACAAAAAGAAGAAAGAAGTTGCAGAACTAGAATAACTGGAATAATTACTGTCTGCAGGTGCCTACTGGAGACTCTTTTCATAACCCTGTGCCAGTTGAGAAAATTTCCTGTTAGTGCTGAAGTCCTATTTTTAATGTATGCTTTTCAGTTTGTAAAGAAAAGACAGAGGTGGCAGCAACAAGCATAGACAGAAACCAAAAAGGGGAAGTTTTTAATTACAGTTTCTTTACCGAGGGGGTGTTGGTGTCATGGAACAGGCAGTCATAAGAAGGGAGGCATTATAATACAGTAGCGGGACTTGAGAAAGCATCAAATCAAAAGAATCAGAGCAGCAGTGTTAATGAGTGACTGCTTCCAACACGTGGACCACATAGGGCACGAGTCATTTTCCAAATGTTATTTTTTTTGTTTCATATGTGTGTATGGAAAAGAAAAGTATTCCATATGCAGTTACTATGAAAACATTAAGTGTGTGTAAAATGCTGTCAAAACGTTATTGATATTGGTTGTTAAGACAGCAGCATCTTAAAATTTCCAGACCTTTACTGGTTCAGAGTCTGATGTCTCAGCAGGTTTGGGCTGTTGCTTTTTATTTTAAAGCTCGGTATCCTCCAAGATTTAGATAACTAGTACTTTTGGGTCTATATTATAAAACTGACTGCTTAGCTTGTCGAACACCCAAACGTTGACAGCTAAACAGTGAAATCTTAAACCTGCAAACGACCACTTCTGCAAAGTTTTTCATAGGAAAAAACTTTGCTTAGCTGTTGGGAACTAAAACAAACTTTTGAATCCTAATTAAGTGGGGAGCTTTGCCCCCCACACACCCCCTGATGTGGAGAGCTGTGCCACCCTGTTAAATAAAATTAAGAATTCAATACACAGGAGGTTCAGATTCAAACAGAATTTTGTCTGACATGAAACAGGAAGCACACAATTTTATATAGGTTTAACATTTACTGACATGATATGTCACAGGGCATCTACATCACTTTAGCTTACAAGCCTTCATTCATTAAATCTGCTGATGCTGTATATTTTAAAAAACTTTTCCTCTAGATAGAATACGGCCTTGCTATCCAGCTGGTCAGTCATAATGTCTTTCTGTAAAGTTACTTGTTCAAGGTTTCATGTCAGTTCGAATACAATAGCAGCTTCAGTCTTTTAATGCATGTCTTTGTTCTCTGTTACACTTTTATCTTAGTAACACATATACAAGGTCAGATCATTCCAACAGGAAAGAGCAGAAGATTTCATTATTTCACACATTTAATTTCCTGACCCAGCAGATAATCACTTGTGAAAAGCATAAACATTTGGCATTCTGCCAGGGTCAGAGATCAGCTTTGCTTCAAGCCACACTGCAGTTTCAAAACTACTTCACATTTAGACATGAATTAATGTTACTACTATATGATTAATAGAATAAAATGCATTATATACTGCTTTGCTTTTAAGCTAGCATTTCTCATGTGTTCAAATACACATTTTTCTAACACCCCCCCAACTAAATATACCAACTATGAGATCGCTCTGCATTGGGGAAAAGGGCAAATTCCCGATAATGGCCAAGCATATTTTTTCCCTATGAAAAAATTCACAGAACTGGCAATTTGCGGTTTTAAGCTTTCACTGTTTAGCTGTCAACATTTCAGTGTTCGACAAGCTAAACTTTCGCTGTACTAATATAGACCCATACATTTGGGGTCTCACTTATTATTTTAAAGTTCACCATTCAACAAGATCATATAATATGTCAGAAGCATTCCTCCTTGGATATACTAGTGGCCTGTAAGCATTTGTCCTTCCATCTAGGATGGGGAGTGGTCTCTGGGTATTTCTTGTAAAGACTCTTAATATATACAATTCTTTAGTGTCTGAGAATGTGGTAGGGATACCAAGAGGCTGAACTGTTGGAGACTGGGGAATTGCATGTAAAAACAAAATTTGCATAGTAAGGACTACCCACTCTGTAGCTGTAATGAGGAAGCCACAAAACTGCCACAACTGCTTAAGACATCCTTACTGTCTGTTTTCACTGAAGAATGAGAAGACACAGTGCAGCTGTAGAAGAGCCAAGACTGAAGAAGTGAGCTTAGTGTACAGACTATTGACAAAATGCAAAGTGCTGCTGTAATTACCTATCAGAAATGCATGGCGGCACTTTGCCAGGGATTTATAGTTTTATTTTTCAATCTCTGGATAGTGTAAAACTGTCAGGATGCTGTGGTGGTGTTCACGCCAGGTCTCCAGAGTCTGATTTAGAGTTCACTGAAAAGAACTGCTGAAATCAGAGCTTAGCTGATAGAACACACACACTGTGTTAGAAGAAGGTTATCTATTTGAGTTGCTTCATGTAGTTCATTTAGAAATCTGTTAATAGAAATGTTAAAGTAGTGAAACTTGATATGAATCTTTTTTTAGATACCTTTATTAGATTCTTACGTTCTAGATAATGACCTAGGTACACATACAATACTAGAAAATAAAACAAACTATAGCAAACATTTTTAATTTTCTTGGATCATACACACAAGTATGTACTCTCTTTTTAAGAATTTTCATTCACTCAAACTTTACATAAATTGCTCAATTCCTGCCTTACCTTAACCTCATTCCTCCTCCTGAACATTATTGTGCATGTGTTGTTCCCACGTATTCCATTTATTTCTGTGTAGTTTGCTCCCGAACTTTTCTAAAGATCCCATTTCCAGTTCATTTATCTCCTTTGCACTATTCAGTACTTCAGTTATTATTGTTTTAGTTTCTGATTTCCAATTTCTAACAATTGTTTTTTTGGCAGTTGCTTTAAACTTACCGCATCTGGTCAATTCAAATCCTGTATCCCAGTTCAAAGGAATTATTTCCTTTGTTACAACCATTTGCTCCCACAGCATTTCTGACAAAGTACTCTGGAGGGAATTTTGAAAACCTGTCAGCTTATTACATTCCCAAAAAAAGTTCCTATTTACCTCTTTATGCTCCATCGCATCTCCACAGTTTGTGTATGTGAGGAAAGGTTATCTGAAGTCTGCTTGATTTATTCATATACCTCTGCAGACACTTCCAAGCAAAAAACCCTAAACCTTCTGCTTTGTTGCATACAGGGGAGCCACAGATGTCCCCCCATTGTTCTTTTGTATGTTGATTTTCCATTTTTCAATTCCCAATCTTTTTTAACATTCTGACTTTGATTCTGAAAGTTTGCAAGAAATATTTTATATGCCCTACTAATTAGCAGCAACTTCTGTTCTAGACTCATTTAAATAACTCTACCAGAGCTGGTCTTTCACTTAGCGCTCCCATATTCCTTTCTCTTTGCCTGTGCTCTGTTATCAGTCCCTGGTAGAGAAGGCAGTTTCTAACCTGCAGGCCAAACTTATGCTTCATCACACTCCAAATACCTTGTTCTTTTACTGACATTCTCCAGTAAATTCTAGCCCCTATAGCCTATTTTCCATACTCCAACTTCCATACATTCCTGTTGGTAGCATCATTGTACATTCCTGTGTTGGTTTTCTTTTTAGAATACTTGCTGCTACTTTTTGAACATAATATTCAGCATAGCTGTTGCTATAATCTTTAAGGACCTGCATCTAAAATCCAATTCTCTCCTTAATTCTCAGACTCCCCCCTCCTGTTTAATTATAATCCCATTCCACTTTGATTTATAATCTTATGCATGTATAAGTTAACTGCTTGACTCTAAAGTATTCCTTCAAATCAGGTAATCCTAAACCAACTTATTCTATTGGGAGGATCAAAGTGTCCCTCTTAACTTTTGCCCTCTTCCTCTCCCAGATAAATTCCCTCAACTCTTCATTACTTATTGTCCACAACTTCTCTTCTGGTTGATAAAAATTTGCCTGACCTATATATAAAACTAAAGGGAGCAGAAACATTTTCGCTGCTTCTGTCATACTGTCCATAGCTACAGTTTTGTCTCATCTTCTGTTTAGTTTCTTCCTACATATCCTTAACTGCTATAACAGAATCCTTTTTAATCCATACACCTAATACTTCTTATCATAACTCCATAACTACGAGTATTGCACAGTGGTGCATAGTTTACTGCTGTAACTTTTGTTTTATCTTCAATTATTTTATATTCCGAAAAGACATGAAACTTTCTCAAAATGTTTCAAAATGCCATGTCTATTGCTGCATTTATCAAGCAGAGTAGTTTGGAATTCCTTATTTTCATAGCTAACAGCTCTTAAGTATAAAGCAAGTAACAGAGTGGAAAGAGGACATGTCTGCCTTGTTTCTTGCTTCAATCACAGCTTGTCAGAGAGGGACTCTCCTATCTTAATTCTTGCCTCTGACTTTTCGTATATCTTCTTTATTAACCCTACTGTTCTGTCAGAGAATGAAAATGCTACCATGGCCATACTCCTAAAATCCCAACTGACTCTATTGAATGCTTTCTTAGCATCAAGACCTACCAACGATTGCATTGTTTTCTTACATTCTGCTTCCCTCAGAATCATCTCCATTCTATTAATGCTATCACATGTTTGCCTCCCTGTCACAAAACAGTATTGCTCCATTTCTGTCTAGTTTGATAACATTTCTGCCATTCTTTTAGCTAATATAAGCATAAAGACTATAATTGTGACTTAAAGTCTAAATGGGTTTATATGAAGCAGGCTGTGAGGGGTCTTTGCCCTCTTTTGGTAATGTAGCCACCATTGCTTTCTCCCAAAATGCTGATATCTCCCCATTCCACTGTTAACCAAAGCTTTCTGTGTCTTTATCACTCTCTTCCTTTGTAATTGTTATACTTCATAGCAGTAGTGTTTGCTTCTGGATAATTCTCTGTTGATTGATTACACTTCACTTTTTTACTTGATCTTTTCCGGTCTTAGCTATTGAGTCTCCTCTTTTTCCTTGGCATAATTAAATCTTCTATAAATGTTTGCATTTGCACCTTTTCTTGGTTTCCCCATTCCTGTTCTTTGTACAAATGTTCATAAAACTTCTGAACTATCTCTAATACCGCTTTAGGATGTCTGTTTTAATTTTTCTTTTCCTAGACTCCTGAAGTTCAACTACAGTGTAGGCAGCAGAAAGTAGACAGTTGCAGTTGAATATGGACAGGGATGAACTTTGTTTTATGTGGATGGGGAGTCTGTTCCAGAATACTGGTGTCCTCTGCGAGATATACCTGTCCCTCCAAACCATTCTGTTGATAGAAGAGGTTTATATTCTTAGACCTAGTATTTCTAATGCCATTTGACTTTCTTATGTGCAGCATAGTCATCAGTATTGGGTTGAAAGATGTCTTGTATGCCAGACACAGGTCACCTCTTAGCAGCCTATAGGATACCGAGTGCAGTGACGGGACTTTGAGTCGGTCCATGTAGGACATATTGTTTAGGTCATATATCCTTTTACTAAGGTATCTCTGTGGGCATTGTAGCTGTTGCACATGTCTGGACAGATACGTGCCAAAGGGGGCATTATGTTCAGAGACTGGCCTAATTGAGGGCTGAGTAAAGGGGGATAATGACATTCCTAGAGCTAGGCACAATCCCTTTGTTTATAAGCTGTGCAGTATAAAAGGACCTTCTTACAACAATGAACATATGTTGGTCGAAAGTTAGGTCACTGTCCACATTAAGTTCCCAAATCCTGAACAACTTGTGTCAACTCTTAGGGCATATTTTTAATGTGGTAGTTCCCTGGGATAGATGACTTCCCAAAGGGTGTAATAATAGCTTCAGTCCATGATTTTGGCACCAGTTATTTATTTGGGACAAACCTTCCTGCAGGATGGCTTAGTGATTTGGGGAGTCGCTGACTGATCCTAGCTTGCATTCTTCTGAAAATGTAGTCAGCTAGAGCCCTTTGCTATTGGCTTTTACGTCATAAAGTAAATGACAAACAGGAGAGGTCTGAGCACAGAACCCTGGGAGACTCCACCAGTAGCTGGTCTCTTTGTGGAGGTAACTTCCCCTATTTTGAATTTTGGTATCCTATCTGTGAGCCAGTTGGCAATCCAGATGGTGACATTGGGGTTTATTCCCAGTTTATTTAGCTTTTCTAGTATGCCTGAGTGGGGAATTGTGTCAAAAGCTTTGGTTAGGATGAGGCATGTGGTGTGTACCATTTTGTTCATCCATTCCTTTGGTGACCTTTTAAAAAAAATCCACCAGGTTGAGTAAGCATGACCTGCCCTTGACGAATCCAAACTTAGATGGATCCAGTGTTTGGAGCCTCTCTATGGCCTGATTAACATTGGTAAGTTTTTCCATGGCTTTGCATATGAAGCTGGTCAGGCTTATGGGTCTGTAGTTGCCTGAGGCTGTGGAATGTCATCCCTTATTTAGGGCAATGAATGTAGTTGTTCTCCGGTCGCTTGGTGCAAAACCTGTATGGAGACTGAAACTAAAGTGTTAGGAGTGTGGCTAAACTGTGCTTCATGCTATTTAAAATTCAGCCAGGGATATCATCAGGTCCCATCGATGCAGTATTTTTTGCTTTTGATAGCACTTTTAGGACTTGGTTTTGTGTGATAGCTGGAGGCAAGCCAGTTTCATGTATATCTTGAGGAACAAACAGATGAAGGGGAGAGGCATCATACCATGTTTCCACTGTGACAGTTCCATTGCACTGTAGGGGGTTGAGAAAAAAATGGTTGTAGGTCAGTTATTCTAACTTTCTTCCATGAAGAAATGACAGAAAATTTATGAGGCATTTTGGTCATATTTCCAGATGTTTGTTTTCTGGCTGATAGACAGTAAGCACATCTTCGTAACAGAACTTTGTGGCAGTCCAGTCTTATACAGTCTTATGTCTTGGCCAATGTGGAGGTATTTCAGTGGATCCCTGTGGGTGTGGTTTACTAGGACATCAGAAAGATATTTGACACTGTGCTACATGGTAGGCTACTGGGGAAGAGGGCTGTTCATAGGGTCATATGAGATTATTAGGCTAATGGCTTAAGAGACCTTGCAAGCCTATCCATTATTACCTGAATTTTATCTGATTTTTGATCCCTAAGGGTTAGTGGATGGCTTAGGTTTGTGCCTATGCCTCTGAGTATTTTATAGATTGCTCTGTCCATAAGGGACATGAGCACCACCCTAGGAGTGAATTTACAATTCCCCATTCGTTGATCAGTACTGCATTTGAAGTAGGTCACGGAATGGCTCTGTTTTACATGAATAGGAAGCCTGTCCCAGTGAAGGGGTAATCTCTGAGACATCTTTCTCTCCAGCATGTTTTGTTCATATCACAGATTAGGTTTAGATAACTAGGTCAAGTGACCCTTGTGTAGTTTGTCTTGTGAATGTGTAACAATTCCACCAGGGCTGGATTTGTGAGTGCCTTGTAGGTTAGGCAAAGGTTACCTTTTACTAGTCAGTAGGAGACAGAGAAAAGGGATAGGGCTTTTAGTTTATCCACATAGGATAGGTTGTTTACACACATTTTTTTTTGTAAGGAACCAGCTGTTGCAAATGCCTAGTCAAGTTCATGCCAAAAGGTGCATTGTACTCGATTATGGGTATGATGAGGGCCAAGTACAGTGGGACTATAACCTCCTTAGATGTGCATGCCGTGCCATTACTTATAAGCTGTGCCACATAGAAGAACTTTCTCACCACTGTGGACACACAGTGTTCAAAATGCAGGTGACTATCTTTCTTTGTACCTAGATCTCTCACCTCTGAGTTCACTCTTAAGGGTGTGCTTTTAATGTTATAATTTGCAAGGGTATTTGACTTCCAAAAGGGTGTAATTATGCATTTTTTTGCATTTACTTTTTTGCCATGCCTCTGGCACCAATCATTTATCTGAGTCAGACCCTTCTGAAGGATATCTACATCACTGGAGGATTGAGTGATTGCCCCAGCCTTGACTCAGTATATTCCGAACAGGAAAGGTTCCAGCATTGAACCTTATGGCACACTACTGGCCTCTTGCTGGATCTGGATTCACCCACTATAACAATATCTGTCCTGTCCATGAGCCATTTGGCTATCCATCTGGTGATATAGGAATTTATGCCCAGTTTTGTGAATTTATCTATAAAACACAAGTGGGGAATTGTATCAAACTCCTTATCCAGGTCAAGGTATGTAGTCTGTACTGTTTACCCTCATCCATGGCAGTAATAACTTTCCCAAAGAGGTCCACCAGATTAAGCAGGCATGACCTGCCTTTGACTAAGTCAAACTGGATTGAGCCCAGTGTCTGGAGGTTTCCTTTGTCATTATTTAGCATGTCCATGATTATTTTTTCCATAGCCTTGCATATAAGACACGTCAAACTTATGGGTCTGTAACTTCCCCAGTCTGTTGATGGTGCCCCTTTACTCAGAGGATGACTGTTGCTTTCCTCCACTCCAGTCTGGAGGCTGTAGTTCAATATAAATCTTAGTGGGCCTGATAGGTCCTGTTTCAAGCTATTTAAGAGGAATCCTGGGATATTGTTGGGATCCACTGCAGCCATGCTTTTAGCTTTAGAGAGTGCATACTGTTCTTTGATGATAACTGGTAGAGGAATGGTGGAGGGTGTTTCCTGGGGGGTAACCAGAGGTGATGAGGAGGTGAAATTTTCGCTGAATTTATCGGTTAGCATAAACTGAAAAATGCCTTGTAGTTATCCGTAGCTTGTGAGGCTATTTTTGCCTCAAAATTTGCTTTTGAAGACTTGACTAGTCCACTGATTTGCTTGTTTGGGCTGATGAGGGAGTTTTTGCTCTGTTGCACACATTCTTTCTCTTACTTCTGGATAAGATTTTCTGTCTTTTTTTTTTTTTTTTGCTGTACATCTACCAGGATGACTTGTTTTTGTGGTTTGTCCTAAACTTATTTCCATCTTGGTACTGCTGTTTCTATGCAGTTGTTTATATGGTCACACAGGGCTTTTGTGAACACCTCCGCATAGGCTTCTGTGTATTCTGGATTTGGGGGAGCTTGGGAAACTAGCTATGTTTTCACTTAATAGGAGGTAGTTTGCCTTAGAAAAGTTCTTAAAGATTTTGGGGGTAGACGGGGGTTCTGGTTTTATATTTATTTCAAGGGAGACTGCTTTGTGATCTAATCTAACCAGTGAGGGAATCACACTCTGGTTTGGTGGGGGGGGGGGGTTGCACCCCTCTCCCATGTGAGCATCAGGTCTAGGATATTTGTACCTCTAGTGAGAGTGCAAACTTGTGGCTCCAGGGCATTTGTATTGCCAAAATCTAGAAATCTTGGAGCTCGCATGTTAGTGGCTGTGTATGCTTCCCAGTTAATGGAGAGTAGTTGAAATCACCCATGAGTATGATACTGTGCTGAATGGTAAGTGATTCTAGTAAATTCAGGTATGATGTATGGATTTCCTGGTTCATGGTGGGAGACCTGTAGCTAGGAAGGACATGATATTGGATTTTTCCTATGGTTAGTTGGACATGGAGTAGCTCAAGCATGTCATATTGTTTGACCTGTCTTGAGGTGTGCTTATCCTTTACATAGCTGGATACATGTTCACCTTTTGCCCTTTCTTGTGTAGTGGGTGATTGAAACATGCGAAAGACATTATAGCCATGCACTGCTGTGGCTTTTCCATGGCTTTGAACCATGTTTCAGTAACTACACAGATGTCAGCTTTCTTCAGGGTGAGGAGAGCTTCCAGAGATTGTAGTTTCTTTTTGAGATTCCTAGCATTAAGTAGCAACACCTTTAGCTTATCCTGAGTAGATTTTACTATGTTGCAAGGTTTGTATGTTTGGCAATGCTTACAAAAGGCACTATAGGTGTGGATAATGTTTTGGCGAAACCTTAGTGGTGACAAGTGAAGACTATCCCTGGCAAAGCTGCATGGCCTGCCAGTCATGTTCCTTAAAGCTAATGAATATTGGACCTCTTTGGAATGACACCAGTAGCTTAGCCACTTATTAAAATCAGTCATTTTTTGTTAGTATTGTGGCGTTATTCTTGGAGGTGGTAGAATTCTGCTCAATGCTAGGCTCATATCTGCCTGTGACCCATATTCTGAGAGCTCAATTATGCCTGTCTCATAAAGTCCAGGGAGGTGTATCTCAGGTAATTTATGCCCACATGGATTATGACTGAGTTATACTGGTGCTTGAGGTTTAGTTACCTTTGTGATTTGGCAAATCCTGGCCCCTGGACAGGCAATTGACTGTAACCTTCTCCTTATCCAGCCTGGTGAAAGGAACATCACTGTGTCTCACAATGGAGTATACTGTGACCACAATATTGGGTTGTGTTGTGTTATGCATTATGGGCTTTATAGCTGAGACACATTGAGATGTGGTTTTATGTGTTGTGGTGGGAGTTGTCTTGTTTATGTACATGTAGAGTGTTGAGGACTGTATCTGAGAGGCCTTTGAGGTTTGTATAAGTTACATGTGAGCACCTCCACATGTGTGTCTATGTGTCTGGTCCTAGGAATCTTACCCATTTAAACCAAAAGATATTTTCAGATACTCAATACTCAAACAAGATACTACCACTAGACAATGCAGTTAACTACTTTAACAGTGCCTTTCTTGATACTCTTAACAGTCTTGCCCCCATTCGTACTAAAAGAATGAAGCATAACCATGCCCTTTGATACCAAAACATACCAAATAGTTACTTACTTCTAGGGATCAATCCTGGAAAGAATGGCGGAAAAGTAAACCCCAGAAAATGAACTCAGATATAAACAACTTCGCAACAGTGCCAAAAAGCAAGTTATCAATGATAAAAAAAACTCTTTCTCCACACAACCTTCTACACAAAGAAACAACCCCAAAGTGTTCTGAATATTGGTTTCCTTACTTCTTAATACTGGAACCCAACATAACCCTACATCATCCCCTGACAAGGACCCACAACAGATTGCCCAAGAATTTAACTCTCATTTTATTGATACTATTCAAAAAATTGTTAATGAATTCTCCCTACAAATTAATAAGTACAAATTGATGGGTTAGGAGGATGGCCTAATGGTTAAGGTGTTTGTCTTGCAAGCACAAGGTGCAGGGTTTGAGTCTCACAAGGGATAATTGGCTAGGCTTAAAATGGCTCGCAAGGGCAGTTAGCTTAGTACTAATCTGTGAACCTATGTAATGAAAACAATAATTATTCCCACAAAAACGATAATTATTCTCATGTTCAGTCACACTTTGACTCCCCTTCTGCAAATGGCAACTGTAATAATATTCCATCCACTCCCACTTTTAATATACAACCAGTACCCACCTTTCTAGTGCACAAACTGCTAACTAAACTAAAGCCATGCTCCTCCTCTTCCGATGCCTTCCAGCAGAATACCTAAAACTTGCAGGTGATGCTATAGCTTACCCTGACAGCATTCCCATTAATCAATCTATCTCCGAATCATATGTCCCACAACTCTGGAAAACATCCATTATAATTCCCCTACATAAAGGTGGTAACACCAGTGATCTCTCTAACTACTGGCCCATCTCTATACTTTCACCTCTATCTAAAATCCTTTTTTTTGTGTTAAGTTTAGGAAATCTGAGAAGTTGTTTGAAGAAGTAATTACAGTCAAATCATCAGCGTATTGGATGAGTGTACTTTTCTGGGATGCTTTATGGGAATGCTAAAGCATCTCACTAACAATAACTTTTGCACCCACCCAACATGACTTTCGGCCAGCACACAGCACAACCACAGCCTTACTTTCATTTACCAATACTGTAAATAAAGCTCTTGATGCTGGTCTACTAATTTCAGTTATATTACTAGACCTGTCTAAGGCTTTTGATATAGTGTCACACTCTAAACTAATATTACAACTTGAGTCCATAAATTGTTCCCCACACTCTCTAACTTGATTTTACAACTATCTTCACAATAGCAAACAATCTGTCAGATAGCAAAACAAACAATCCAAATATCTAATCAATACAGGAGTTCTCCAAGGTTCTATTCTTGGGCCTCTGCTCTTTAACAAATTCATTAACGATCTCCATAAAGCATCCCAGCAAAGTACACTCATCCAATACGCTGATGATTCAACTGTAATTACTTCTTCAAACAACTTCTCAGATCTCATAAACTTAACACAAAAAAGCATTTACATCAATTGAATCCTTGCTAAATTAGGCTCATCTGCTACTTAATCCCCACAAAAATCTATGCTCTTACTAGTCTTATCCAAACCTCTAACTGTAAACTTTAAGATATTCTCACAAAACAATACTGAAATTGAACTTGTAAAAACATCAAAACTACTGGGCATTATAACTGATGATAAACTCTCCTTTGAGAATTTATTTTATTTATTTTACATTTGTTGACCGGGCTAGTCAAACTGGATATATGTCCATTTTCAGTAGAGTCCCGGGGAGAAAAGCTCCAAGTATTAACACATAGTTAAAAAATCGGTCTACATAAAAGTTATAACAGTAAAACACTAAGCAGGAAAAAACAAAATAAAAAAGGAATTTTTTTTTTTTTGGGATGGGCAAAGAACAATATTTGATAAAGTAGCTAATATGAAATAAGGATAAAGTAAGAAAGGAGGTGACGGAAAGATAGGAAAGGTATCAGAGAAAGAATAGGGTGAGTTGAGGAATAGGTTATTTTCCTAGGTCTGAAAAATAGTTACTTTTATGAAAGAGAGGCAAAATATACACCTAAGAAGAGAGGAAAGAAAAAAAATACTTTTTGGTACTTATTCAACGGGTAAGTTCCCTGTATTAATGTGTAGTTGTAGAACTTAGGAAACATCAACTGGGTTATTGGGTAAAGAAGGGGGAGAGGGGAAGGGAGATAGGAGACAGAAGAGCAAGGCTAGTCTGGGTTAATGCAGGGACATAGCCATTTTTTGTTAAGGTACAATTTGAGATTCTTCTTGAAAATTGGAAGAGAAGTCAGGGATGAGATATCAGCAGGTAATTTGTTCCAATGTTTCTCAACTGAGTTGGAGAATAAGCCATCTCCTGCAGAGTTATTAGGTATAGTCCTATTGATCAGGAGTTTATTGGAGGAGCGTAGATGTTTAAGGTTATAATAAGGAGTAATAAGGCTGGTGAGTATTGGAGTTTTGGTGGGTTGGTACAGGGCTTTGTGAGCTATTATTAGTTGTTGTAGTTTGATCTGATTAGGAAGTTCTAGCCAGCCAAGTTGTCTTATATTAATACAGTGATGGGTCCTAAAAGGAGATCCGGTAGCAAATCTAGCAATGTTGTTGTAGGATATAACTAGTTTAAGGTTTTTTTTGACAGGTTGGTGTAAATAGAACATGCATAGAGTAAAGTAGATATTAGATGGGTGTTGGCTAGGGTAATTCTAGTAGCTGGGGTAAGAAATGGTTTGATTCTATATAGGGTTCCTATCTTTTTGTTCACAGTTTTTAGAGTAATGTGATTTTCAAAATTGAGTTTATTGTCTATTGTAATTCCTAGTAGTTTTGTGGTGGTGTCGGGAGAGATACTAGTATTGTTGTTGGAAGTGATAGAGAAATTTAGGGGGATTTGGTTACGTGTTGGTGAGAAGAGTAGAAGTTTTGTTTTCTTTGGATTGAGTAGAAGGCAGCGTTGGGAGAACCATTGTTCTACTGTGTTAAAGGCTTTTTGGGTAAGAGACTGAAGTTCAGTTTGAGAGGTAGCTGTGCAGATAATAGTGGAGTCATCTGCATATTGAATACAGTTAGAAAAAGGGATAGCTGATTGAAGGTCATTGATAAAGATGGAAAAAAGAAGTGGACCTAAGATAGAGCCTTGTGGAACACCTAGGTAGATAGGAAGGTGGTCAGATAGCGAGTTTTTCTAGACTACTTCTTGTTGACGGTATTCAAGGTAAGATTTAAACCAAGTTATGCTGTTAGGATCCAGTGAGAGAGAATTGAGAATGTGTAAGAGTATTTTGTGATTCACCATGTCAAAGGCTTTAGACAAGTCAATGAATAGTGCAGATGAAAGACTGTATAAGTTGCGGTTAGTGTTGATGGTGTTTGTGAATGAGAGCAGAGCAGTGGTGGTACTGTGGGAGGGTCTGAGGCCTTGTTGACAGTTAGCAAGTAGGTTGTTTTGGAGAAGCTGGTTTAGGAGTTGTGTATGGATACATTTTTCCAAGATTAAGGCAATAGGGGATAATAAAGCAATGGGACGATAGTTAGACAGTTCAATAGAGTTTCCCCCTTTGTGTAGTGGGATGATGTGGGATATTTTCCAGATATCAGGTGCAGTTCCTAGATTGATGGATCTATTTATCAGTATAAAAATAGGGTAAGCAATAGCTTTAGCTCCTATTTGCAGAAACTCAGCAGGGAGTTTGTCTTCAGAGGGGGAGGAAGGTTTTAGTTTTTGCAGTAGTGATAAAATATATGATGTAGGGATGGGAAGGAAGTGAAATGAGGGTGGTGTATTAACAGAGAAGGGATGTAGATTTGAGGTGTCAGGAGATAGGTGACTAGCCAGATTTTGTATAGTATTTGTGAAGTAGGAGTTAAAGGCATTAGCTATTTGTATAGGGTTATCAGGGTTAGAGTCCTGTGGGTTGGGTGTGATTGATTGGCCGGGGGATAGAAGATTATTAATGGTGGACCAAATTTTTTTAGGTTCCTTATTGGATATTTGTTGTAGACGAAGGTAGTAGTTCTGTTTGTCAGATAGTATAGCTTTTTTAGTTTTGTTCTTGCATTCTCTAAAGGTTTGATGGTCAGCTTGGTTCTTGGAAGTACGCCATTTAGCCCAGTATTTGTTTATGGTAATTAGTTGTCTAGTGTTGTTGCCAATCCAGGGGGCAGGTTTGGTTTTGATTCTAATCTTGCGTATTGGTGCATGCTGATCTAAAATAGATAAGAATGTGGAGTTGAAGTATTGTACTGCATCATTGAGAGGTAGTGACTTTAGTGGAGTCCAGTTACAATGGTGTAGTTGTGTAAGAACGAGTTCTGAATTAAATTTTTTTTAGCGTAATGTACGGAATGAGGTAGGAAAAGTGATGATGTTTTTTTTTCTAATAATATAGGTTAATAGGTGATCGCTTAGATCATCTGGTAGGGTGCCTGAAGTGTAGGTTTGTTGGGGAGTATTAGTAAGTATCCAGTCCAAAATGGAGTCTTTATTGTTGCTTTTGTTAATTCTGGTCGGGCCTGAAATTAGTTGAGAGAAGCCATGGAGATTAATATGGGAGGTGGGGTTTGAGTGGTTGCAGTGATTCCAATCGATATTTAGGTCACCTAGCATTATCGTTTCTTGTGGTACATTAGAAGCGAGCCAGTTGAGAATGTACTCAAGGGTGTTAATGTTATCTCCTGGAGGGAGATATGTACAAATAATATAGATGGCTTTACTTTTGTTTACTTGAAGTTTAGAACATATTAGTTTGGTGTTATTGTTTAAGGGGAGGTTCAGATTGATGGTGCTGATTTGTAGTTGAGTTTTGTAAAGAATAGCAATACCTCCTTCCTTTTTTGTTGTGTGGTCTAGTCTAATTATATTATATCCTGGTTGGGTAATTTCACAGTCTTTAATAGTGGGTTTTAGCCATGTTTCAGATAGGCATAGGATGTCAGATTGGTTGACATCAAGGAGTGCATGTAGTTGTGCAATTTTGTTGCAAATACTACGTATATTCAGATGAGCTATGGTGAGAGAGTTGGTAGATTTGGTTGTTGGTATAGGTTTAGGGTTGTCATTGTTTTTGGTAGTTAAGGTCTGGGTGTGCAGTGGGCCAGGGTTTGGATGAATATCTCCATCTAAAGGTGTGTTGTGGAGTATTTGTTGTTTGGGTTTAAAGTTTATGACAAAGTAGTAGGCAAGTTTCTTTGTTTTCTGGTTATAAAATTTAATATGAGTTAGTCTGTGAAATTTAGCTGGAGAGTAGTTGGATTTATAGATGGGGTTTTGGAATGTCACAGGTGAAGGTGTTATAGATGATGATGTTTGAAAAGAGGGAAATATAGAGATGGAGTGTATGGGTTGTTCATAGAAGGTTAGGAAATAGGATGTAATAAAAGGAGTTAAGAGTACTAGGAAGAATAGTATTTGGTTTTGAGAAGGATTGACTGTTATATACATATTTGGGAAGTGAGGTTATAGATGGAGCATGAAGAATGGTAGGTCAGATAGAGTGTGAGAAGTATAGTAAGTTGTAATGAGTTAAAGGTGGAAGAGAGTGTTGTAATTGAAAGGTGAGGTGTATTAAAGGGGAGGGGTGTTGTAATTAGGGTTTGTGTAATTGGTGTCAATTGAGTAGGGGTGTGGTTTCTAGGGTTATAAAAGTAGGAGTAGTGGGGGTGGGTGGGAATTGGGGGTAGGATAGGGGAGCGGAGTGAGCCCACAGGGCGAACGGAGCGGGCAGAGACAATAGAGCAGAATGTGGAGGAAGGCAATCAGCAAAGTGAGAGAAACACAACAGGTAAGTCTGATGGTCAGAGAAAGGTGGACAATATGCAGAGGTAGGAAGGAAGAGAGGCAGAATGTAAGAGTAGTAGTCGCTGATAGCAGGATGCCTGGGGGCAAAGGAGAAAAGGTGGTTGATACGTGTATCAAGAGACTGAGAACGGAGTGACTGGGGGTCTGTTTCAGATAGCTTACAGAAGTGGTGAAGGAAATTACAGGGCAGAAGCTAGTATTTTAGAAAGGTTGCAGAAACGGGGTAGGAAATTACAGATCAGAAAACTATTACTTTACAGAGTTAATTCTTGAAGCGCCACCTGGTGGCCACTCTTGGTATAGCAATGGTTTTGTCTTAGTGGAGATGGGGACTAGGAAGGGAATGAGAAAGAGTTAGTTAATGCGAGGGGGTAAGACTATGAAAGAAAAAGTTGAAGGCTGTGGGAGGGGGGGTTAGGCTGCTGTTTAGTTAGCCTAAACTAGATAAATTTAGAACTTTATTTAGATTAATTAATATACGTGTAGTATTTTAGAGTCAGTATCAATACATACTTTCAATGCCTTTTATAGGTCAAACTTTTCTGGGAGATGTTAAGAGTTTTCTTAGTTGCCCTAGTGTTCCGAGGCTTCCAGAAGGGTGCAAGCAGGTAAATTGTTGCAGGGACAAAACTGGAACACAGCGCTGGTAATATGTAGAGAGAGAGATAAGGTAGAAGGCTTAGAGATGCAAAATAGACAGTAGGGAAAAATAATTATACACTCACAGTTTACTTATTTGCACACCATCAACAACATTACTTTTTTTTTCTAACAGACTTATATGAATCAGTATACAACAAGAGGAGAATCACATACTCAGCGCAATCAAAAAGACCCATTTCATGCTAGGTAAGCTCTATAGGCATAAACTCTATTTGGACATGTCCACCAAGTTAAAATTGTCTATATAATCGTTCTTTTCTAGGGTCGTGCACGCTGACAGCGCAACTTCGGAAAAAATCATACTTCAATCTCAATAAAGGTCCGAAAAAGGTTTCCTCAAGTCATAAAAATACTGAGTATAACATTGTTAAAAGAGTTTAAAAGAGTTTAACAATGTTTAAAAAGCAAAAAGCAACGCTAAGCTTTTTTGTTTTTGAATCTCGGCCGGCGTTAATAAACTTAACAGCTTAATATTAAAAGTAAGGAAGAGATCTTATGAAACTCGTTCTTTTTTTTAAAACTTGTTCAAGAGATAATGGTTTAATGATACGAGTTTTGCAAAAAATAAAAACGACTGCTCGCTATTTTTTTTATTTAAAGCTGTCTGTTTGTAATTTGACATAGTGTACAGCAAAAAAGAAAGCAACGGAGATCTTCTCTCTTCGCTTGTTTTTGCTGATGTACTGATGTACTGGCAGGCAACATCAGAACTGCCATCAGAATACCAGCAGCAGCGACAGGGCAGCAAAGAGGGCATTATATTATCGCCATTATTTATTAAAGAAAAGTTTTCTTTTCTTAAATAAATAATAATATATAATTTTTCCATTTCTGTGGGATTTAAATTTACGGGTTGTTGTCTTTGTTTGGTCCCGAGCTAAACCCACGCAACTGCGCAATAAGCGAAATCCCATTACCCAGGCTGTTATTATTGCTATAACAGTCTACTTCTCCCTTCCCTCCTGTATGGTAGCCCATTTTTCAGTAACCTGCACACATCTCTCATGAATTCATTACAGTTATTCTACTACAAAATAGCAAAGTTTGTCTCCAGTATGCCAACTCACACGTCACTGCCTAGCCATTAAAACTTTAAACTGGTTTGAATTCCCCCATTACCTATATTACACCCAGCTAACTCTCACCCACAGATTGTTCTATAACCCAAATTACTGCCCTTTTCTTCAAACTATGCTACAAACCTATACACCAACCTGGAATCTTAGGTCTTCTAATAAACAACTCCTAGCCATAACAAAACCCAACAAAGGAGCTGGACAAAGCCTTTTTTTCCCATACCATTGCCAATCTATGGAATGCTCTGCCTCCCTCTGTTACTGAACTAGACTCCATAAAAACATTCAAATCAGCACTAAAATACCATTACCTTAATAACCATAATGTATCTGTTCTGTGATCACATGATTAAATCACCTTAAATAAGTAGTTTATTTAACAACTTCTAACAAGTATTTTAGAAACTTCAATATAACAGTTAACTGTCTCTATCCTTTCTTCATCTCAAGATTTTCTCCTATTTCTAGCCAGTTAAACTGTATAATTAACTTAACTTTTTTACTTGTATAACTGTTTTAAGAGTCTGTATTAGATAATCAAACTTTCAAAAGTTCGACCGTCATATGGTCGACACCATATGATTGAACTTTTAAAAGTTCGAAAATCTAATAAAAAAAATAAACTACACAAATAACCTACCTGAATGTTTTAAGCAGGGGTGAGCAAGCACCCCTGCACCCCCAATACCACCGTTCTTTAAATGTACCAACTCCAAGATCGTACTACAGTGCAGAAAGGGAAATCTTCCCATTCTGCGCTGTATGGAGATCTCTGTTAAAACGTTTGAACTTTCAAAAATTCGATCATATGGTGACAACCATATGACAGTCGAACTTTTGAAAGTTTGATCATCTAATATAGACCCTGTTTTAACTCAGTGACATAAAGACAAGTTTATTTGATTGAGCTAATTGAATCACGGCTTTCATGTTGTAATTATCATCTGTATTCTGCCTATACCGTTTAAATATATAAAATATATAAAACTTTTTTAACTGTTTTTTGTAGCTTTTCTCCCTGGGCCTCCACTGAAAATGGGTCTTTGACCCTTTGTCTTTCCCATCAATAAATAAATAAATAAATAAAATAAATAATATACTGTATTCACATCATTCTCTTCTTTTTTCCATTTCCTTAAATCACAATTAAAGTCTCCATCTAATATTATGTCCATATTCACTCCTGCATATTAGGATTTTTTTTACACATTTCTTCTTTTCCTTTTTCATGAAATATGAATACATTACAATGATTCTATATACATCTGTTTTATATTTTAGATCTATCACTGTTAATTCTACCCAACTCAGCTAAGGTATAATCTAAAACCTTAACCATTTCACTACATAGCACAGCAATTCCTGAACATGTATCTTTCTCCATGTTCCATACAATACTCCCATGCTATACATTTTCCATTTGCTTCCTTTCTTTTTCCATCAAAATTCTTGTATCTTCTAAAATGATTACATGCATACCAAGTAGCAGACACCATTCTGCAACACCTAGCCTTCTAGCCTTCTTTTATCATAGTTTATACTATTAACATTTATTGATAAAACCTTCAGATTCTTCTAATTTTATTATTTCCCATCTTAACCGTTATCTTTTTTTAAAATTTTTCATAATCACACTTTTACATTTTCTCTTTCTATCTCTCACCCTTCTCCCAATTCAACTTTTTTACTTCTTACTATTTTCCAACTACGCTCTTCTTCTTCACTTGTTTCCAGCACTGATTTTTTAATTTTCTTCATCATATTTATATCTTTTTGCACAATATTCTGCTTTTCATACTCATTTTCTACACTATTTTTGTATCCTGCACATGTTTTGCCTCTGTTCTTTTTGTTCAACATGCAAAGGGTTATCACAGTTAATTGAATCATGTCACATTTCCCACATTTTTTACATTTTAAATCACATTTCTTTCCTTCATGTCCCACCTACTCACAAACAAAACATCTTTTTTTATCACAGTTGCTTATTAAATGATAACTTTTTCCACAAAAAAAAAAACAAGTTTTTGGCTGTCCCTTGTATCTTACATATCCTCTATTTCCCTCTACATTTATTACATTTGGGATATGCACAATATTATAATTTTCTATCTTCAAAATTATCCCACAGTCCCTTCCCCAGTCCACAAACCTCTTTCATCATATACTTTTGTAATGTATAACAAATAAAAGCAAAGAACAGCAAGGCTACCACGACCATATAAAAAGTAAAAAAATATGTGTTTAATAAATCCTGGATCAGTGCTTTCGCATTATGCAATGCTTCTTCAGATCCAAACAGAGTACAAACATATAAAAAACAGTTTCAAATTTAAGTTAAACAAACAACAATCATCAAGGGGCTAAAAACCTCACCCAATGACATCACACAACTACTTCCTCCTTCTTTTCTTTAAAGCTGGTTTGAGACAGGCAGCAGCGTTTAACCCTGGGTACTTAGCCTGCAACTTAAGTATGCAGCATAACTCTAAGCTTTCCACGTAATCATTCAAATTGCCCCTTAGGGTTGCCCTTAGCACACTGCAGGACTCTAAGCCATGCCCTGGATTTTCTTTAACATGTTTAGCTAAAGCATTTTGAATATTTAGAACCTTTGTCATGTTGATGTCCTCGAATTCTGTCTTTTAGTTTTGCACCGTCTTACCTACATAAAAACTGGTGCAGGCTCTACAAGTAGCAAGATAGACCACATTATGGGTCTGGCAGTCTGCATAACTTTTCAGTTCAAATATAAATTAAAAATTGGAATGCTCAAATCTCTGGTGTTTACTAATCATAGGGCATACCTTGCACCTATGACAAGGGAATGTACCCAGCCTGTGCGAAAGGGGTCTGGCTAGACACAGCCCTCTATCCCATAACAATTGTTTCAGATTCTTAGAATTCCTGAACCCAAATTTAAGTTTAGATCCAACAATGCCTGCTGTTTTATTATCAGTAGTTAACAGATTCCAATTCTTTTGAATGATGTCATGAACCAAATATACATCAATGGTAAACTTGGTAAAACACCTCACTTCATTGTTCACCCACTTCTTCTCTTATTACTGTACTGTCTTTGACCTTGTCTATTAAATAAATATCGTCTAGTGGTCATTCCTCTTTTCGACATAACCCTTTGCTTGGTTGGCTCTATATCACTCATTACATACCCCCTAGCTCTAAACTGGGTGGATAGCAATTTCACATTGGAAGCACAATCCATAGGTTCAGTGCACAGTCTGGACAACTCAGGAATCATAGAAAAACTCACTAAGCTAGGCATCAACCCATATATCACTAGGTGGTTTGCAAACTGGCTCACAGATAGAACCCACAGTGTGAAAGTAGCTGACTCCAAGTCAGACTGCCGACCAGTCACGAGTGGAGTCCCACAGGGTTTGGTCCTGGGTCCTCTCCTGTTTGGTATCTACTTCTCTGAAGTCCAGGCCAACATGAAGGGTCTCTGGCTGACAAAGTTTGCAGGTGATTGCAAGCTAGGAGCTATTATTAACTCCCCAAGCGATGTTGACATCCTACAAAAAGACGTCACTGAGACCAACAAATGGTGTCAGAACCATGGCCTTAAGCTCAATGCCAAAACACGTGTTGTCATCCCGTTTGGTAAAAACCCAGTTCCCATGAATTACCACATCAGTTGTAGTCCACTGAACACAGAAGGTGTTATAAGAGATCTGGGAACACAGGTTGACAGCATCCTCTCTTTTGACCACCACATTGCCACTGCAGTCAGAAAGTCCTTCTATGTGGCACATCTAATTACTAAGGGATGTTCTTCATGTTTCACTGTTGCAGTCATTACATTTGGGTAATCTGCTGGCAGGTTGCCCTCCGTCGGCCTGAATAACAAAGTCTTGGGTCCTGCATTGGTTGCTGTCTCCTCTTCCATGACGCCAGGTCGTCAGGGGTATAAAACATGCAGCAGACGCCATTTTAATCAGTCTTTCTTGCTGCACAGTGCCCGAAGCAGAAGCAGTTCACAAGTGCCAGTCGGCCGACTTATTAAATTTTCGTTTTCAAGTTTCAGAACTGAAGTCTTCAAACTAAAGATAACTACCCCGTTGGGGAAACTTTTTCTTGCGCTTTACCATTGTCAGTAAAAGTTAATAATTGCATTACTTGTGGGAAGCAAATACCTCATAAGGATTTTCATTTGTACTGTATTCCTTGCCTAGGCCCTGATCACAATGTGCCTTGCTGTCGGTTTTGTGCTAAATTTAACCAATGCACTATTAAGCATTGGTATATTTTTGCTTCTAAATATTTTGGTTCAAGATTTAACTACCCTGAAATGTCGTCAGTTAGCAATCCGACTACCGGAATTCACAAAAAACGCAAGTAAAAAGACAGAGACAGACCGTCGAGGTCCAAAACCGACGATGAAGCTTCTCCTAAGCCAGTTGCCGGTTCACTTTCGCAGCCCCTGATACCCGCTACTTTTGAGTCGCAGGCCTCTACCAAGACCCATTCAGAGTCCGGTATGCCACGAGATTCGCAAAGTATTGAACCTGCAGATGTCTCTCCCTTGGATGGGTCCAGAGCCACTGAGCAGGCACCGGCTTCTGAGGGTGTTTTCAGGCCTCAACATTTTTATATTAAACCGATGGCATCAACAAAAACAAGGTAAAAAATGACTTCTATGTCTAAAAAAATGATGCATGAGCCATGTGCTCAGGCCCCTATGCCTAAAAAACAAATTATCAAAATGGCTGAGGATTTAATTACCTTGATCAGGGATTCCCAACCCCTCCTGCTAAGAGGCCTAGGCAAGGCACTGATTATGAATCTTCAGATCAGGTTTCCATTTCTTCTGATTCCTCTTCTGATCAGGAATTTTCTATTCTACCTTATGAGGACTCTGATGCAGAGGAATCCATCCCATCTGCATCTCCTCCTGAGGATTACTCTTTTGGAGAGACTTTGCATACTTTAAGGGAACATTTTCACTGGGAGAGTCAGGACTTGTCTGAATCAAAAAAGAGGCTTAGGGATTTCCTTCTTCTTCCTCAGCATAGGCCTTTGGCAATACCTGCTGTATTAGACATTGTTGATGATGTGTCCTCGGAATCAAGCATGGCTCCTGATTCCCTGCCTCCGGCTCCTAGTAAGCCAGACAGATATTACAGGGTTCCTGACTCCCACAAATTTCTTTTCAAAAATCCTGCTGCTGATCCTGAGACTATTTCTCAGGGTCCCAAGGGTGTTAAGTCCTCTACAGCCAAAAATCCTACCCCTTCTGATAGAGACTCCTGGGCGCTGGATAGATGGGGTAAGAAAGTTTATACATCTGCAACATTGGCAATCATGGCTTTAAACTGCCAGTTTCATATGCTTAAATATCAACAACATGTTATGGGCTTACTGAAACAGAAACTGATGTTGATTTCTGATTGTGTGGAAAATAAAAAGTTACATGATTTATTGCATTCAGCAGAACAGGTTGGCAAGCATACTTTGCAATGTGGTTTTGATTCCTTGGAGGACTCTTTCAGGGCCGCAGTAACTGGAAGGCATGCCTGGCTCAAGGAGCAAAATCTGCCTGATCATGTTAAAGCTAAATTGTCGAAAAGGTTCAAGATATCAATCACAGGGATCTTACAGGTCAAAGCAATGGGGTGCTCCACCTCCATAGCTGGAGGTAACAAAGCACAACCCTATAGTAAGCAGTCTCAATGACTTTCCTCTACCATCTCCAAGCACTTTTCTTTTGGCAGCCCCCTTGGGGGGAAAACTAGCACTTCATGCTCAAAATTGGCAGTTTATTACCCAGGACTAGTGGGTATTAAACGTAGTATCCCAGGGTTACAGATTTAATTTCCATACTTTGCCAATTCCAAACGGATGGCCAGATCTGCCACAAAACCAGTGGGCAGAGGCCCAGAAACAAGTCATGGCCCTCATGGATATGTGGCCTATTCAACCGGTACCAGAAAAGGAAAAAGGACAAGGATTTTATTCAAGACTTTTCCTGGTACCCAGAAAAGACAAATCATGGTGTCCAATACTGGACTTATCGATTCTGAACACGTTCCTGGAAATTCCAAAATTCAAAATGCTAACTTTACAACAGCTACTGCCTATGCTAGGCAAGAATGCCTGGTTGGTAACTCTAGACTTAAAAGAGGCATACCTGCATATCCCAATAAGGGAATCTTGCAGAAGATACCTCCGCTTCAAAGCAGGCTTTTTGCATTACCAATTCTGTGCACTGCCCTTTGGCTTATCTACTGCACCCAGGGTCTTTACAAAGTGCCTGGAACCAGTAATTGCATTCTGCAGACAAAGAATCATTCAAATTTATCCTTATCTGGACAACTGTCTCATTCAAGCAGAGGGCAAGGACACTCTTCTTCAACATCTGGCATTTGTAAAAAGGCTTCTAGCATGCCTAGGGTACACCATAAATAAAAAGAAATCACAACTGGTACCCTGTCAAATAATTACATTCCTGGGTGCAAGCTTAAATACAACTGCCCAGATGACTTACCTCATGCCAGACAAACAAATGCAATTGACAACATATTTCAAACAAATGGCAACAAAAACCCAGTTAATTGCAAGACAAATTCTGCAGGCTTTGGGGTTCATGGCATCCTGCATTCTACTAATTCCATATGCAAGACTGCATATGAGGAAACTTCACTGGTATCTAAAAAGCTTATGGAGTCAACATTGTGACAGCCTGGAAACAATGATTCCTCTCATTCCCTGCCTATAACAGGAGCTTCTCTGGTGGGCAGAGACATGTCACCAAAACAAAGGACTGTCATTCACTCTACCCCCCTGCCACCCAAACCCTAACTACAGACGCATCAGACTATGCTTGGGGGGTATACCTGTCAGGGAGATGAATTCAGGGCAAATGCAGACCAAACCAAATGCATCTACATATCAACCAGAAAGAAATGCTAGCTGTTCAGAATGCTCTGACAGCCTTCAAGGACTTACTTCATCTAGGACAACTACTGATTAAGACAGACAACACCACAGTTATGTGGTACATAAACAAGCAGGGGGGTACCCATTCCTACCCCCTTTGCAGACTAGCCATGGCCTTGTGGAACACAGCCTTGACTTACCAAATACATCTTCGAGCTCAATTCCTGCCAGGAAAGCAAAATACTCTAGCAGACGACCTAAGCAGAAATCTTATGGACCCGCATGAATGGAAACTGGATCCACAAATCTTCAGCATGTTAACACAGAAATGGGGAAGCCCAGACATAGATCTATTTGCCTCTCCCCAAAACTATCAGTTGAACAAATTCTGCACAAGAGCTCATCACAAAAAAGCATGGACAGTGGATGCTCTATCCTTCAGCTGGAAAAACCTATCAGTCTGTGCCTTCCCCCCTCTGCCTATACTCTCCAAGGTCTTACTAAAAGTCAGACAGGAAAAAACAAAAATGATTCTAATTGCTCCGGACTGGCCTCGCCACAACTGGTACCCGCTTCTAAGGAATATGTCACACCTTCCTCTGTGGTACTTGCCTCAAACACCTCATCTATTGTCTCAACAGAACTGTCAAATTCTGCACACTCAGCTCCAAACTCTGAATCTTGCAGCATGGCTAATCAACTAATTATTCAAACCACATCTCTCAGTAAACCTGTGATGGATGTCATTTTGGAAGCCAGAAGGCCTAGTACTAGAAAATCTTATGCTGATAAATGGAAGAGATTCTGTGCTTGGAACCAAGCACAAGGAATAAACACAGCAAAGCCCAATATTCCTCAGATTTTACAATACTTAACTGAGATGCTTGACAAGGGCCTATACTTTTCTTCAATAAAAATCCATATCTCTGTCATCTCAGCTCATTACAACACAGAGCCTCCCCTATTTTCTCATCCACTGCTAAAACAGTATCTCAGAGGAGCCAAAAATTTAAGGCCTCCCAGGAGAGCACCAACTCCTGCATGGGACCTCAATTTTGTGCTGGAAAAACTCACCCTGCCTCCTTTTGAACCAGCAGCTACTGCCGCTATAAAATGTCTTTCTTGGAAGACAGCTTTTCTTTTGGCAGTCACTTCAGCTAGAAGGGTTTCAGAACTACAGGCTCTCATGGCAGTGGAGCCTTTCATTATTTTTTACCCAGACAGGGTGGCCCTCAGGACCAATCCTTCTTTTATGCCTAAGGTGGTATCCAGTGTGGCTCTTAATCAGACCATTCACCTGCCAACTTTTTTCCCAAATCTGCAGAACAAGGGGGAGCTAATTCTGCATTCATTGGATGTACACAGACAACTAAGATTCTACTTAAACAGACCAAATCTCTAAGAAAGTCTGAGCAACTACTGGTAGCATTTGCTGCAGGATCAGAGGGAAAGGCTATATCAAAGCAGAGTATTTCTAAATGGATAAGCCATTGCATTCGTTTCTGCTACTTGCACCATGGTAAACCTGTGCTCGAGGGGATCAGATCCCATTCCACCAGGGCTGCCTCTACTTCAGCAGCTTTTCTCAGAGGGGTCCCTACCAGAGACGTTCCAGAAGCTGCTACTTGGAGCTCAGTTCATACGTTCACAAAGCATTATCATTTACCTCTCTTCTCTAAATCCAGGGCAGGCTTTGCCACTGCAGTCCTGCAGGGCCTTATAGCTGCTCCTAATGCTATTTAGTTCCATCCTCCCTTCCATAGCTTTGGGATTCTACCCTAATGTAATGACTGCAACAGTGAAATACAAAGAACATAGTACAGTTGTGTACACTTACCATAAATGTAGATGTTTGAGTGTATTCACTGTTGCAGTCTGGGTTACCCACCCGCCAGCCCCCTTTCTATACCTTTTCTTTCCTTCACTATACTCAAAAGCCTTTGTGGTGTATTTGCTTTTAGCTGAAGGTAAATTTTATGTTTCTAAGGTGCATTTATATATTTACAGTTTATATATATATTTTTGCTCCCCATTTGGGGGGCACCTGACATATGGGGCAAGAAAAACTGATTAAAATGGCGTCGGCTGCATGTTTTATACCCCTGATGACCTGACATCATGGAAGAGGAGACAGCAACTGATGCAGGACCCAAGACTTTGTTATTCAGGCCGACTGAGGGCAACCTGCCAGCAGATTACCCAAATGTAATGACTGCAACAGTGAATACACTCGAACATCTACATTTATGGTAAGTGTACACAACTGTACTTTTTGCATCCAGGAAGAAAGAGGTCATTGTCTCCCTGTACTTTTCCCTCATTAGGCCAATCATTGAGTACAATGCCTCATTTGGCATGCACCTCACTAGACACCTGCAACAACTGGAGACGCCACAGAAGTACCTCACAAAGAGGATCCTAGGCCTTAAACACTTGTCCTATATGGACAGACTCAAAAAACTCCCAAGTATTCTCTGTCTCATATCGCCTACTTAGAGGAGATCTCTGCTGGACTTACAAAGCCAAGTCTGACCCAGCTCTGTTAGAAATGCTACATCTAAAGAAATCCATATCCCTCCACACCACATGTTGCAGAGACCTCAACCTCATTACCACAATCAACAGAACATGCTGGAGGGACAGGTTCATAACCCAGAGACTGCCCATGCTATGGAATAGACTTCCCATACATGTCAAGCAGAGCACCTCACTGGCCATGTTCAAGAGAAATCTTGATGAGTGGATGGGAAATAGAAAATTCACCCCGGGGATCACTCCAGTGGCTTTACTAGAAAGAGGCACTGGGAACTAAGATCAGGTGGCACAATGCCAGGGTAATCCTATGGGCTAGGCTTGTAAAGGCTCCAGGGCCATTAGCTTAGTACACACCTATGAACCTATAAAAGTACCCTGAATCTTGCAAAGGTTCGATTACATTCATTTCACTATCCTCCTTCACTTCGGCTACCTCCTCCTTCCTCTGCAATTCACCTTCAGTTCCACTCTGCAAACCACCATTTTTCTGACTCCATTTCCTTCTGCAAACTCATCTCCTCCTTCTGCCAGTCACCCAGCATAAACACTCGCTGCCTCCATCTACCCTCCAGGTTCTCTGAGCCACCTTCGCACCCAGAACGGAAACCGGAAGTGTAGCAGCAAAACATTTCCTCAATATCCAAAAAGAGTAAGGGAAGTTCCCAGATGTCAAGGCCAAATTTCACCTAGTCATAGAAATAGCACATTGATTCTGCCCTGAAAAAAGGCCAGTAACCTAGTGGGACGAACTTCATCAATAAAAGGATAAATGAAATAAATAAATAAACGAGTTGTTCCTTGCAATAGTTTTATTTGTTGTAAGTAGGAGAGCAGGCAAAATATCTTTCCAAAACTCTTGGTAGGTAATTTTAAGTCCAAAAGCAGATCAGCTCAGTTAAAGAGCACACAGGTAAGCAGTGCTGGTGTGACATCAAATATTTTATTCCACATAGATTTCAGTCAGTTTAGTGCTTTGGCCCAAACAGCATTCAAAGCTGAAAAGTGTTATAATCACAACAATTAAATACTTAGATGGTCCTCCATCTTATTTTAGACAACCAAGTCGCCATAAAAATTCAGTCAAGCCAACACATCCAGATAGAGCGACCAGATGCAACCTAAAGCAGATCCCTGCTCAGAAGGTCCCAGTTCGTACCATTAAAAAGTCTGGAAGTTAAAGATGCCCTGGCTTCATTCCTTTTTAAAGCAGTATCACAGATGGAGATTTTGTCACATTTTACTTTTCAGGTTATATTTCAGAAGAGACCTGTTTATATTGTGTTTTATTTAAAATATCCAGCTACTGGAATCTGTTCTAAACTTTTTTCCGATAATGATGTTCCAGAAGAGTGACTCAAATGCCTACCTTATCTGCTGGCATCATTAAAACTGATGCATCGATCTGAGTTACTGGATGGCAAGTTGGAAAGATTAAATTGTTAGGCTAATAGCTGGATCTGTGATTTTTTGTAAGAGAAAGGTCAGGGAGAGATCATCACACCTAAACCTCATAATAGTAATCATTTTGAAAGAGGTATGGTTAATGTAAATTGCAATTTGGACTGCATGTGTGGGGTGAGGGCTCAAATGATACCAATGTTATTTGTTCACTGTGTATGACATTTAAAGGGCAATATCAGAAATATTGTTCATAGTTCTGAAGACCTTGTAGATAGAAATGTATGCAGTCCATGGACAGAATGCAGAAGAGGGACAGTAAATTGATCAGGATATGTGACGACTAAAGCCTGAAGAAAGGCAGCAGGTGTTAGTTGTATACAGTTTAGAGGAAACAGTAGGACAGGACCATTATATGGACTCTTGGTATCATCAGGGATCAGACTGGGATAGAGTTAAGAAGTAAGAATAGAAAGGGCTGATTCCAACAGATTAACAATGTCCAGGCCCTCACTAAGGAAAAAGGAGGTATGGGACCCTCAGTGGTGATGGCAACACTGTACTCAAAGTAAGATTAAAGTACTTGAAGAACTTCAACAGCATTAACATATCTGGGGGGTATCTATAGCATGAACAGAGTTAGAAAGGCCCATTTAGTATTAGCAAGTGTAATACAGCTGGGATCTTACGAAATTATAAAAATCATCTTCTCATCAACAGGATTAACAAAGTTTGAAGGTCTTTGTTAGGATTACTAGAATAAACCGACCAATAGCCATGTTGATGGAGTTATGCGGTGTAAAGAGCTTTAATCAGTTTCAGGGGTCCCTCTGCAGGTTTATAGGTATCTTGACAGTCCTGTCAAAAGTACATGCAATCAGGAGACATTGAGTAAGATGAATGCAGTCAGGGGGCCCCAACAGAATTAATGAGGGGAAAACATAGTGGAAATAAAGGTGGCATGTGAGCCAAAAATAATGAAGACATTCAAAAGTACTCAAAAATATTAAATATGTTTCTGAAATAGAGTCATCCCCTGTTGGTTTAACTGAATCAGGCAGTCCACAGTAGAGTTAGTGAAATCATGAAGCCTACTTCTTGATTAACCATCTCCCCACATAATAGAGTTTTACCCGTACCCCTCCCATCTGGGTTTATTTTTCATTGCAGCCAGTGATGCACTTGAATTTTTTTAGTGGAGTAGTAGTTGTAACCCTTGTGGGTTATTTATCCCATTATATCCCATTATGTCCAATTATATCCATTGTGACTATGAAGAGCCAAATGGAGGACTGAATTACCAGTGACCAGAGATTTTTTCCCTCTGTAGAAGTATCCTGTGATAGATATCAGAAGGCTACCTCTGGACTCATACATTGTGGCCGTGCCTGTATGGGGATGGCATACCTAGATGGCAAAATTAGTGATGTGACCTCATCACAACAGGACTAAGGCTGTGTATTGCATGCAGGAACAGTAAGGTAAAATCATGGCATTTAAGAAAAAAATCTGACCTCTCTCATATATGATTGTCTCCCAGCACTCATCTCCTGCCCTCCCTCCTGAACAGCATAACAAAATGAATAGGTCAGTAATGTGTTGAGAGGGGCAGGGATTCAAGGCTGTTATGGGTAATAAATAGAAAAAAATCCATTTTTGCCCTTTTATGTAGTAATTATATACAGTGATGCACAGAGAAAAGTATTAGATTAGGGCCCAGGTCAGCTGTTGAGATTGGGGCCCCATAATGAGCCTGGATTAAAGTTCTCATATTTAGTGAGGGGAACTCTGAGCATCTAGATGTTCTCTGAAGCATTTTATTTCTTTTTTGAGAGAGAATGTCCATGTTAACTCTTATTTTCGGCTGAGCAGAATATATCTTTGTGCCCTCAGTATATATGTGTACATGTGCACAGATAAAATTGATGATGATTTTTTTCACAAATGCACATACACATACAGACACTGCATTCTGACAGAACCCACAGATAAAGCCTTACAGAGAGGGGGAGGACATGCAGACTCAGCACAAAGTTCATAGGTTCATAGGTTCATAGGTTCATACTAGGGCATAAAGGCTATCTGCATTGCATTAAGCCTAGCCTAGGCTTTATAGTTTTTCGCCTTTTAAGCTAGTTTAGAATAAAAATCTGTTTCTCCATTTTTCTGTGCCTCTTGACAGCAGTATCTGCTATCTCTGCCCCATCCCCATCCATTGATCTCCATTGGTCAAGAACAAGGCCAGCTAAGGCTACTGCTCCGAGTCCTTGTACCGGGATTTTTCCACAGCATATAGGGTCTCTCTGGGTGAATCTGTCCCCCCTCCAGCATGTTCTATTTAAGTCCGTGGGTTTGGGCCCCGCCCTTCTGGTTCTGAGGGTTCTGATTTTTTTTTTTTGACTATCTGCAATCATTTCATCTTTATGGGCCTTATATTATATGTCAGGCACAGGTCACCTCTGAGCAAGCGGTATGAGACTGAATAAAGCTGAGTTCTTTCAGGTCAGCATAAGACATATTTTTTGAGACCCTATCCTTTTTGGTGAGAACTTTTTGGGCCTTTTCAAGCTGCATCAGGGTGTGGGGTCAGATACATTCGAACGGGGCATGTACTCAATCATAGGGTCTAATGAGTGATGAGTACAGGGTGACCTCCTTGATCTACCCTGTGGGACACCACACTGACAACTACTGGTGTGAGTCTGCTGTCTAGCTCCAGCAACCAACCTCTGACCCTGTCTGTTTTGTCGCAGTTTGCAACCAATCTTTCATGTTGTGTTACATGGGTTTAGTGATGAGTTGAGTTGCCAGGAGCTCGGAGGTAGTATTGTAGGGTGAAGCCCTTCCAGGTGGCCTTAGTAGGCTGTATGGTTCTTTCTTCCCTCATCAAAGTCAACCAAGTTTAAGAAAACAAAAAACCAAGTTACAAAGGCAGGATAGGTTGGATCAAAGTCTGCAGGTCTCTTTATCCAAAGTCTGCAAGTTCCTCCCTATGTCTTTATTTATGAGTTTATACAGTCCTCTCTCCATGGCTTAATAAGTATTCTGCTGTCTGTGGAGGCACACATTATGAAGTGAAGGGTCGCACATGAGCACCGCACAGTCAGCCGTATGCCACTCCTGGGTGAGTCCCAGGTGAGGCTAAGATTGTGTCTAACTGTGGGTTTAATTTTCCGTTAGTTTCATATGAAGCACACAGGGGGGACACCATCGTCCCATGGATGGCTGTGTTTTGCCTTAGTGAGGCAGTTCTCACCTGGGCGAGGAGAGTGAGGGGTTGCTACAATCCCTCTGAATAGATATCTCCTCTGGGGGGAGGGGGGGGAGAATTTTGCACTGAACCATCGTCAGCTATTGTGTTAGCAATGTGTGTAGGTTCAGTAATTTTTTCATTTCATTTTGAACTAAAACTGATTCTATCTGGGATTTTCCTCTAGTCTAACAAAAGAAAGCTTTATGATTGTCTATTAAGAGTCTTTTATGATTTTTCTGATTTTTCTGCTGATTTGCCTTTTTATGATTTTATTTGATTTTTTACTTTTACTTATAAAAGGTGTCTTACCTTTCAAGGATTTTTTTTGCTCTATCTGTGTAGCTTCCCTCCTTTGTTGTAGAGCTTGTTTATGGCTGGGGTCCACCAGACTGGTTTGGGATTGCCTGATCCATGCAGTCCTGTAGGTGCTGGTAGAAGGCATTTGTAAGTGATTCAGCGGTTTGAGTAATTCAAGTAAGTCAAACATGAGTTGAGTAAGTCAAACATGAGTTGTGTCTTTACTGTGTTTGTCAAATATCACAATGGTACTAGTTTCAGCTCCTTTCACCCACAGTCTGACCAAATCAAGTATACTAATTCTACTAGCGTGCACCTATTGTGAAGAGGTGATCTAAGCCATGATGGTAGTTTAATTACCCACCAGGTATAGCTAGTTTATTGACTGCGTAGACCTCAGGTGTTTGATTATATTGAATAAAAAAATGGCTATAGTAATGAAAGATGCTGACGTCTGTGCAGTCACTGAGATGTGGATCAAGGCTGTGGATAGCACCCCTGCTGTGCAAGGCTACAATGCCTTCCACATGTTCAGACCTCAAAATGAGTGTGAAAGAACCAAAGGTGGAGTTGTATTCATCTTCATTAAAGCCAAGTACAACTTAAGACTGGTCAAACAGTATGACTCTCAAACTACTCCATGTCCAATTAACTATAGGCAAAATCCCCTACCCACATCATTGCTAGCTATAGGACCCCCACCATGAACCAAGAAAAGTACACCACCTACCTGGACTTACTGGATTCACTCCCCATACAGCCTAATACCTTAGTCATGGGAGATTCTAACTATCCAGCCATTGACTGGGTGACATACATGAGCATGAACATGCTTGCCCAGAGGTTCCTAGACTTTGTTAATGCAAATGCTCTGGAACAGATAATCTGCAGCCCCATAAGGGACTGAAATGCCCTAGACGTAATACTCACCAACATGGGGGAATCACTGCACTCCCCCTGTGTGTGATGCTTTCCCCGGTAAGGTTGGACCATAAATCAGTCTCGTTCCTAGTAACTATTGAACCTGTCACCACCACAGAAGTAAAAAAACTAAAAAACTTTTCTAAAGTAAATTACAGCCTACTAAGTGATGGTATAAAAAGCTTTATACCCACCGCAATCACAGACAACAATGACTGCTATTCAGTGGTGTACACAAATCCCATATATAAACACTTGATATACTCTGCTCTGCCTGACCAGATTAACAGTAGGTCCTCTTGAAAAAACAAGCCACTCTGGTGGGCCTCAGGTGTAAACAGATTGTATAACAAAAGGAAGAAACTGTCTAAGAACAGGAGGTAACTGTCTCTGCACAGGAAGAATTCCCTCCACAGCTTGAACAAGCAAATCACAAATCTTGTAAAGTCTTCTAAAGCTAATTATGAAGGTAAAATAGCATCCCTAGCTAGTGAGATACTCATAAGATGTTATTTAACTACATCTGAAATCTAAAAAGGAATGCCCAGGTATGTGCCGAACTGGTAGAATATGGTACCTCTCATACTGTAACAGAGGAAATTGTCAACCTACTAGCTGACAGATTTAGTGCAAACTTCACCCCCCTGTTCCCACCAGCCATACCTCAAAGCATACCTGATATCAGTCCTCTGCCTAGTATCTCTAGAGATTGGGTCCTGTCTGTGCTCTCCAAGGCTAGAAACATACCCTGAATAGGACCAGATAATATCCCAGGTTGCTTATTAAGCAGTCTAAAACAGGACCTAGCTGACCCACTTGGCATTCTCTTTAACCATAGCCTGAGAACTGGCTTTGTTCCAGTAGAGTGGAGAACAGCATCAGTAATCCCTTTGCACAAAGGGGGGAGCCATCAACCAACCCTGGCAACTATAGACCCATAACTCTAACCAGCTTCATTTGCAAGGCCATGGAAAAAGTCATCATGGAACTTATCAACAAAGACATAGGTGACCTTCAAACTCTAGACCCAAACCAGTTTGGCTTTGTTATGGCTAGATCATGCTTATTAAACATAGCAGACTTCTTCAAGAAAGTCACCAAAGTCCTAGATGAAGGTAAGACAGTGCATACTGCCTGTCTTGGCCTACACAATGCTTTTGACATAATCTTCCACTCAGGTATCATTGAGAAATTCTCCCATTTAGGGATTAACCCTTACATCACTAGATGGGTAGCCAATTGGCTCACCAGCAGAACACATACTGTCAAAGCTGGTAACTCCAGCTTTACCAGTAGACCTGTCACCAGTAGTGTACCACAAGGATCTGTGCTGTGCCCTTTACTGTTTGGAATCTGTTTCACGGAAGTGCAGGCTAAAGTAGACGGCCTTTGGTTTACAAGGTTTGCTGATTATTGCAAATTGGGTGCAGTCATTGAGTCCCCAACGATGTTAACATATTACAGGAGGGGCTAACATAGACAAATGACTGGTGCCAAATTCACAGTCTAAAATGAAATGCAAAAAAGTGCATTATTATCTCCTTTGACAAGGCAGAATTCCCTGCTAATTACAGTATTGACACCACCCTCCTAAGTTCAAACCCAGTGATGCGAGATCTGGGAACACATGTAGATGGCAATCTGAACTTCGACCACCAGGTTTCTACAGTTGTAAGAAAAGCCTTCTACATTGCACATCTCATAAGTAAGGGCATTGCATCCAGGTCTAAGGATGTTTATAATTCCACTGTATTCGACCCTCATCAGACCATTAATAGAGTACAATACTCCCTTCTGCCTGTACCTCACCAGACACCTGCAGCTGCTGGAGAGACTACAGAGGTTTCTCACCAAGAAAATACAGGGGCTCCAAACCATGACTTATGTGGATAGACTGAAAGCCCTGTCACTGTACTGTGTATCATATAGGCTGCTGTGAGGCGACTTATGCCTGGCCTACAGGGCAATCTGTGACCCTGCGTTAATGGATGTGCTGCACCTCTGCAAGTCAAATGGCACAAGAGTAACTCACTCTAGAGATCTTAACCTAGACTGTAACAGTAACAGAACATGCTGCATCTCCCAGTGATTGCCACTACTCTGGAATAAACTTCCAATTCACATGAAGCCAGGCTCTTCACTGACCCCATTCAAGTGTAACCTAGACAACACTGTGGTGAAGTGGCACACTGAGATTCTGGGCTATGTGTTATTTGGGTTGTGTTGGGGTGGAGTTTGCTTGCTTTTCTGCTTTGGAGGATCTGTTTATGAATTAAAGAAAATGAAAATTCTTAAGTATTATTGTAGCTGTTGACATCCCCACACACATAAACTCACTCACACTATTTCAGGGAAGGGAGCTTCTGGTCAACTGTTAGTTCCCAGGCAGCAGTCACTTATCCTGTATAAACATCTCAAAAAATGATAAATTGCCAAGGAAGAACAATGGGTATTGCATGTGGAATCAGGTAAACTACTTCAGCTGGAATTTGCACTATATTCTGCATTGTATGTAGGATTTATTCTAGCTAGGCTATACAGCTCTCTTATCAGCATTTTCTAGCAGTTTTATTTAGGAGTTAAAACAGTGAGCTGTAAAACAAGCCTATATCATGATGTTATGAGCTTAAATTCTACAGTTTATATCCATATGTCGTGCAGCTCTGAGTAAATCATTTGAACACATCAGAGCAGGTTACTACTGAAAGCAGAGTTAATATCCAGAAAGTCTTATCAAGTTAACAAAGAGTAATATAAAAATAATGTGAAGCTGCACATGTAGCAAGTAGTAAAGATATGTGGTCTTCAGTAGCAGCTGATGGGTGCTATCCTGACAAGAGCGGATGGGAATGCAGGGACACTGGGCATAGAGTGACATGGCTATGAAATAATTGTATAGGGTGGTGCATGGAATGAGGAGTGAATGTATAAGGTAATTCAGGAGGGAGGCGGACATATAGGATGATGCAGTAAATGAAGAGGCCATATAGGGTAATGAAGATGATTAGCAGACATATAAAATGATGCAGGAGGGAGGTGATAAAAAGAATGAGGTAAGCATATAAGATGATGCAGACACTGAGCTGGATGTAACATCAGTGGTATTGTTATCATATATAATCCCTACTCACTCTCCAGCCATGACCCCATACCGTAACCCCACAATCATTGTATGGAACCTTTCCATTTAACTCTCAGTGAACTGACTGCTCAGTTATCTTTAGAATGTAAGATACAGATTTGGAAACAAACTTCAGAAAGAGAATGGTTGTTATGGGAGGAAAGACAGCAGAATTTTTTACTCCACTGCCATCCTTGGATGTGTGGAGGTGGGTGTACAGCACCATATTTACCCCATCTCCTTGGTGGTTGCTGACTGGGGGCAGTTTATTAAGGGGGAGCACATACCTTTCATGTGTCATATGAGTGGCTCTCTTTGCCATATACCATGCACTGCACCATTGTTTAGTAATGAAAACATACTGCACACAACTCTTTGTATCACTCAGATGCCAAAAGTGCTCTTTCACTGTACTTTTTTATACTTAGTGGGAGATGAACTGAGACTGAGCTCAAGTAACAAGTAAAAAGCCAGGTGCCAGTGCAGCAGGAAACAAGGGCATTGTGGAGAACATGGGGTATACAAAGTCAGGTGCCAGTGCCGAAGGAAACAAGGGCATCATGTAGAACATGAGGTATACAAAGTCAGGTGCCAGTGCAGAAGGAAACAAGAGCATTGTGGAGAACATGGGATATATCTAACAATGTACATTTAGCTCAATAAATGATTGTTTAATTTTAAACTTACTGCATATTCACAGAAAGTACCAGAAGTGCATCATTCTGTTCTTAATTCTTCTACAGAGTACATGATCACAATGTATGATACAAAAACACGAGAACTTCGGTGGAATGCCACATATCATGACTATTCAGCTCCACTGTATGATGAAAATCATGATTATAGTAAGTAACCAGAGTATAACAGAATGTTATCCCTACTAGGAGAATGGCAGATATGAAGCATTTCTGAATTTTATGCAATCTTGGCTCTTTTTTAAAATGTGTAAATGTGAACTTGATCATAGTTGTCTTTCTTAGAAGTGTATCTCATTTACAGAATGCAGTCAGCTTGTCATCTTAAACCACTGTCACAGTCTGGTTACTGTATAAAAAGAAGTGTACATGGGCTGGGTGCCAGTAAGTATAAACACTAACTACAAAAAATGAGTCAGAGCTCAGCAAACCATGGAAGAAAAGTCCAAAACAAGTTTATTGCAGAATACTACTAATGTGTGTTTGCATATTTCTTCATCAAGTAGTTATAAAATTTTAAATCCATTTCATCATCAAATACAGAATGGAGCACTGCATGATCTTTATGTCAAAAATTAGAACTTAAAGACATATGCATCATTATTCAAATGAGCAAATTATAAATAATTCAAATTAAAACATTAATGTCTCATTCCCTTTTATTTCAAAATAGGTTTTAATGACAAATAATCATTTAATCCTGGTTAGTTATAAGCTCAGGTTCTAAAGTCCATCTTAACTTATGAGCTTTGGTGTTATTTAATAGGTCCCTCCTCTTATATTAGGTTGATTTTTTTTCTAATGCTTGAAATTTAAAACCAAGTATTGCATCATTATCAATAATATGTCTGGCTAAAGCATTACTGATTTTAGCAGTACAGCAGTACAAATGATGCATGTGGAGCACATATGAAAGAGACATCTCCGAAAAATGGTACAGTACCATCTACAAATGCATTAAATTTCACTGACTGGAGTGAATTTCTGCTATTATCTGTCCCTATATCATCCACCCATTTTCAGAGTACACAGACACAGGGACAAAACGTGGGCAGAAGAGGAATAAAAGGTCGAAGAAAAAAAAAAAGTGTCCGTCGAAACAGAGGCGTGACTTTATGCAGCATGATGATGATCTTTCTGAATTAATTTGAGTGTTTTTGAGAACAGACTACTATAAAAAGGATTCACTTTTATTCCTGCCACTGATAGCAGAATGAATGATGAGCTACTGGACTTGCATTTGTTTATACATAACCTTGACCTGAAATTGTTTAAAGGAAATGCATCTGTATCTCGATTTAAGGAACCCAGTTTATTTACTGCTATGGACTCACCTGTAACAGCATCTTTTCTGAACGTATGTGAGAGTGATTTCTGGGAATATTTTAGACCAACAAGTAGAGCAGTGTGTAAAACAAAAAAGGAGTTAATAAGAACAAATTCTATAACTTGAATTCAAATGAAAGGGCCACTTTAAAAAAACTGTAGCACAGCTCTGTCTGCTATAGTATTAAAATAAACTGATAAAGGGGGGCGGGGGTATTGTTGGTCTGATAAATGAAATGTTGAATGATGCAGCAGTGTATAATATCATTCATAAGTTTGAAATTAATAAGTTACTAACACATTTGAAATCCAACTTATATGACTTCAACATAAATGGACTTATCGCTAATGATTTGTTTGAGTATTTTTATACAGCTAAGCCTGTTATACCTGAGTTATATGGACTCCCTAAGATGCATAAGAATAGCGAATGGCCACCAGTTAGGCTAATAGGTTTCCATTGCCCATCCTTTTCCAGAGATTATTTAATTATCATGAGAGAATGCTTAAAAATACATTTTGGGAAATCAAATGGTTTTGCAAGACACTAAACATTTTTAAATCAGTTTTATGTGAATGATATAGTAATAATCAGTACATTGATTTTATACTTGTAACCATAGATGTCAGATCTTTATTTACATAGATTCCCAACTCAAAGGTTTTGAATTTATTTGTGATTTATCAAGTTGCACAGATGCAACTAACTCAGAGATAAATATATTATGCATACTGCTTGAGTTGTTTTTTGAGAATAATATTTTTATATAAAATCAGATGTTTTATCTTCAAAAAACTGGGGTCACAATGGGCATGGCATGTGTCAATTCATATGCCAGTTTGGTTTTGATATCTGGCATGGAGAAAGGTGTTCATTAGAACAGTTTCATATGTATTTGGAAGACACAACAACATTTCTTAAATTTGAAATAAACTATTCTCAGCAGGAGATTGAATAATTAGATGTTAAATTATATAGAATGCCAGCAGGCCAACTCTAAACCACAATTTACAAGAAAAGCTTTGAAAGAAATTCATACTTGTATAGAAACAGCATGCATCGTAACAGTATTTTTAGGAATATACTATAAAGGCCAGTTAACGAGGGCATGTAGATTAACTACTAGTAACAAAGAGTTAAACAACACTATGAGTGAATTCTGCAAAGAATTTGCAGATAAAGGATATGATAGAAAAAGAAACTCTGGGAGCTTTGAAAGAGGTCGCCTCTGAATGTGAAGGGAATACCAAGCCATATTTCTCTATGCCAAATGATATTAAGTTAACAAAGGAAGAAAGTAAGAGTAATGATTTAAGATTCATATCTACCTTCTCCACAAATACAAATGAGATATGTAATCATCATCAGCTCCCCCTTTTCCCATTTTTCTACATGGGGTCGGGGTATCGTGTTAACTGTCACCAACTCTCTCGAGTCAGTGCCACACTCCTTCCTTCTTCAAAACTCATGCCTGACTGTCACAGATCTTCTTTCACACAGTCCATCCACCTCTTTGCTGGACGTCCTTGCTTCCTCTCACCTTCTTCCTGTCTGTCCCAAATCTTCCTCACCAGGTTGTCTTCTGCTTTTCTACACATGTGCCCAAACCACTGTAATATGTTCTCTTTGATCTTTTCTATAATTGGAGCTACTTTGGCTTCTGTTCTTATGTCCTCATTTTTTCGTCTGTCCCACAGTGTGCATCCTATCACCTTTCTCAGGCACTTCATTTCCATCACCTCTAGCTTCTTCAACTGTTTTGCCTTTACTGCCCAGGTTTCTGTACCATAGAGTAGTACTGGTCGCATCACTGTCTTGTACACCTTACTTTTCAGCTTCTTTGGCTTTCTTCTGTCATAGGCTACACCTGATACTCTATGCCAGTTGGCTGCAGCCCCTCTGATTCTAGCTTTGACCTCTTCATTCAAACTACTCTTCTCCTCAGCTACTCCTCCCAGATACTTGAAGCAGTTTACCTGTTCCACTATCTTCCCTTCTAGCCCTATTCTCAGCTTCTTCTGATTTCCCCAATTTGCTGCCATTACTACCATCTTATCTGTGCTTAGTTTCATCCCATGTGCCTTCAGATTTGCATTCCATTCTCCTATCTTGCTGAAGCTCTAGCTCAGAGTCTGCCTGTATTGCCACATCATCTGCATACAGTAGCTTTGTTGATCCATCCCCTCCAACCTGTTTGCTAATGGTAGTCCATCACCAATATGAACTGCAGTGGGCTCAGAGCTGAACCCTGACGTACACCCACACCCAATGGAAACCCCTCTGTGAGGCCGAACACTGTCTGTTCTTTAGTCATTGGGTCCTTGTACATAGCCTGCACTAATTCTACCAATGTTTCTGGGACTTCAAACCACTGCAGTACTGCCCAGATCAGCTTTCTTGGGACCCTGTCATATGCTTTGTTGAAGTCTAGGAATGCCCAGTTGGACTCTCTCCTCATCTCTAGCTTCTTCTCAAGTATCTGTCTCAATGCAAGCATCAGGTCAGTTGTGCTGCATCCTGATGTGAATCCAAACTGCTCATCTCCCATCTTATATTCTACTACTCTGCATATCTGTTTATCAATCACCCTCTCCAGAACTTTCATGCAATGTGATAGGAGTTTGATGCCTCTGTACTGCCCACAGTTGTGGATGTCCCCTTTGTTCTTGTACACTGGCATGAGTATGCTTATTCTCCAGTCATCTGGGATATGCCTTTCTCTCCACGCTGCTATTAATACCCTCGGGAGCCATTTTTCCCCTATCTCACCCAGCATCTTTATCATATCTGCTGTGACCTCATCTGACCCTGCTGCTTTCCATGACTTCATCTTCCTTAGTGCTGTTCTTACTTCTTCTAGGGTGGGCTCCTCCTCTTCTCTCATCGTAGGCTGTTTCTGGGGCAGTACAGTTTCTGTGGGGTTTTCTTCATTCAGAAGCTGCTGAAAATACTGCTTCCATCTGCCTTTGATGTCCTCTGGGCTGGTGAGCAAGTTGTTGCTGGCATCCCTTATGAAGGGTGTCTGACTGTCTTCTTTATCTTTCTGTCTTTGCCTTGCAACATGATACAGTTTCTTTGTGCCTCTTATTGAGTCACTTTCCAGAAGCTGGTACAGTGCCTCCGATGCCCTATTCTTTGCTATTGCAATTTCTTTCTTAGCTTCTTTGTTAGCCAACCAGTAGTCCTTTCTAGCCTGGTCAGTCTTTTTTTGTCTCCCACTTCTTCCTTCACTTCTTTTTTCTTTTGATGACTTCCTGGACTTCTGCATTCCAACACCAGCTTTCCTTATGTACCTTATTTCCATACGTGGCTCGGCCACATATCGTTTCTGTTAGTCCTAACACATGCTGTTTTTAGGCGCTGCCATTCTTCTTCAACTCCACCTATTTTCTCCTCTTCTTGGAGTGCTAGAGCCCTGAGTAATTCCTTGAACTGTTGTACTTTCTCTCCAGTCAACAACTTCCAGGTCTTTGTCCTGATCTCTGTTGACCTTAGAGCCTTCTCTGACCACTGCTTGCAGCTGATTGTGGCAACTAGTGGCAACTAGTGGTTTATGCTGTGGGCCGACTGTTTCACTGGGACTGACTTTGCAATCATGGATTCTGCCTCAGTGCCTTTTCCTTACTAGGAGGAAGTCCGCCTTAATTGCATGTTGACTACTCTTGTATGTGATCTTGAGACTGTCTCTCTTTCTGAACCATGTGTTGGCTACTATCAAGCCATTTGCCAGACAGAAGTCTAGAATGGCTTCTCCTTCTTTATTCCTGTTGTCCCACCCATGTGAACCCAGGCAGTCCTCATATCCTGTTCTGTCTGTCCCAGTATGTGCATTCAAGTCACCCATTATCAACACCAATTCATGTTGTCCTGCTTTATCTAGTAGGTTCTACAACTGCTGTCTGAATGCACTCTTTTCCTCACTATCACAACCCTGCTGTGGAGCATAGGCTGAGATTATGAATACTGCCCTATCATTACACTGGAGTCTGACTGCCATGAGTCTGTCATTAATTCTGATGATATCCCTTACTACCTCCTGAAGCCTCTCTCTTACCACAATTCCTACACCATTTCTAGCCTGCCCCCCACCTAAGTAGTAGACTCTGGATCCCAAGTCAAGTGGTATGCTGCACTGCCCTTCCATCTCATCTCCTGGATACATAGGATGTCCAGTCTCCTCCGTATCATCATGTCATCCACTTCCAAGCTGCGTTCTGTCAGTGAACCTACATTAAGCGTAGCAATTCTCAGTTCATGTTTGGCTGGTTGGTTGGTTTTACATCCAGCTTTCGCTCAACAGAGCTATCCTAGGCAACTGAGCTTTATGGCAGACACACACTGGCCAAAAAGAGCACATATACCCCTCCCACTGTTAGCACGTGTCCCTGGCGTGGGTCAGAGTAGGCCGGGTCCTCAACCCACTTATCACCGGTAACTACCCATGCCCATTTTTGGCGACATTAGTCAACATGACCAAATCACCTAGAGCCATATTTTACACAGTCTAGTGGCTAGCCCTGCCACGGCGCTCAGTCTGTGATCTGTGTTCTATCTTGATGATACTGCACACTACAGTAGATGCCCAAAGCGGTTGGTCTGTACAACTCTTCCCCCTATAGGGCACCATGTAAAGTCTGTGCTGCTGCCCGCAGCTCCATTCATTGGTGAGTTTGAAATGGAAACACTCAGCATGCTTTTTAGACATGGGAGAAACCCCACGGAGACACAGGGAGAACATGCAAACTCCAAACAGGCATTGGTCAGAGGTCAGGATCAAACCTTGTACTTGTGCATGAGAGGCGAAGACCTTAACCACCTTAACAGACCCTGGTGTAGCATGTATTATTGGGAATGTTCTTAAACTTTATTTTAGGAATGATAAAGAATTTAAAGAGAAGCTTATGCAACAGCAAAGGAAAGTTTATTAATAAATCTGTTAAAATGGGCACCTATAAATGCAGACACCAACTGTTATATCTGTAGTAAGACAGGGAATTACTGCCTTAAATATTATGTGGACTGTAATACAAAACATGTAGTATATGTGGCTAAGTGTACTTAATGCAGGACATATTACAGTAGAGTTGATTATCCAAACTAATTCGGGACCTAGGGTAGTTCAGATAATCAAACTGTTTGGATAATCAAACATATAATTGAACTGGATAAAAAACTGATGAACATTAAACAAGAAAAATAAAACAAATTTACTGTAAGTACAAAATGGTACTGTGCATTATTGTAGTACAAGCTCAAAGAACACGCACAAGCAAATACGTATAACGTTTACATATTCAGACTTTATGATTTTTCCTACCTGAAAACTTTGAAAGGCTGTGTTTGGATAATTGACGTTCTGGATATTCGATATTCGGATAATCAACTCTCTACTGTATGTGAGTAAACCCAATCAAATGTTCAAAGAATGCGTATATGAACATGTGACAGATATTATTAAATAGAAAACTAATAATGCTTTAGTCAGACATATTATCAATAAGGATACACACATGATTTTTACATTTCAAGTGTAAGAATGAATTCATCCTAATATAATGGGAGGGGATCTAGTAAATAACACTGAAGTTGTTGCGTATTTTAGATCCTGAAGCTTATAACTATCGAAGATTAAATGATTATTTGTCATTAAAACCCATTTTAAAACAAAAGGGATTGAGGCATTACTGTTTTATATTGAATTATTCATATTTTTTCATTAAAATATGATGTACATGTCTTTAAGTTCTAATTTATGACATAAAGAGCATGTGATGCACCAGTCTGCATTTAATGAAGAAATTCATTTTAAAATTTATAACCACCTGATGAAGCAATATGAGAAAAAGTGGTAGTAGTATTCTGCAATAAACTTGGTTTGGACTTTTCTTTCATGGGGTGTTAAACTGGGATTCATTTTTTACAGTTTGGTTACTGTTTAAGGTTTCATCTGCAGTAAGGTTCCATTCAAAAGTTAGTGCATTTGCTTTGTGTGTGTTACTGTGTTGCTTTTACTTTCACATGTTACTTACCAGGTACTTTCTAGATTTGGAATATTTTACTTATAAGCAGAAAATGAAATTATAAATAAGATTTTATATAAATATTACTTAATGCATTGTAAGCAAGTGACAAATGGGTTTAAATCAAGGTAACACCTGGTGTGACAAGACTTTGACAGAAGAAATATATTATCACTTAACCCATCATGTCTTCAACCCATCATGTCTTCAAAGCAGCAAAAATCACATTGGAAGGCTTTTATAGATCTGAGTCTGTTCATCTGGGTTTTCTGTAGACTTTGGTATCACAGGCTTTTGGAGCGCAGGGTAGCAAAACAGATATGTTTCCAGTGTTGTGATCATGTTTATGTAAAGGAGAACATATGATACTGCATTACTGTGGGATACAAAATCCCTTAAAGAACAGCTTTGCCCTAGTGTCTAGCTTTTCCTCATCATAAAATGCACTTTCCTTCCCTTTAATCCAAACCAAGAGTACTACATATAAATAAAATGCATCTTCCTCACTTTCCTTGCATTGTATTCTATTGTGTTCTATTCTGTTTTGTTATATTATATTATATTATATTGTTTCCTTCCAGTGATTTGTCACAGCATCGGTTACACCATAGAGGCAGTCTTTTTGTTTAATAAATTCATTGAACACTGCATCCAGATATATCATATGGTTAGTAAAAGTCTGTTTAGATGCTTGAAACTAAGCATAATTTTCCAGCATCTAAATGGAGCTACCTTATCCGACCAAACATTATATGTACCTTAAAACACTTAGGAGAGAGACACTTACAAAAGTGAAAGGAAGTCACTGAAAAAGATAAACGGGCATATATGCAGAGTTCGTCAAACAAAACAGGATGTAAGGCTGGCTGTAAAACAAGATTACATCAGTCTGGTTCCCCATTGTGTTGTTTGGGGAGTAGAACAATAAAAAAATCATACTAAACACGTTAAATGACATAGGGATATTAGTAAACTATGATAGATTAAATTATGAAGAAAAAAGTTTTTGAGCACTGTAGTCTTTTTAAGTTACCCTGTGTAGACAGATAATATGAGAGCTGTGTGTGTTAGCAGCTATGCAGTCTGATTTCTCTAGATCCTTCTAAAGGGTTTTGCATCATTTATAAATTAATTTACTGGGATACATTTTCATAAGTGTTTATTGACATGCATTTTAGTGAATACTTTATGTGCAGAATGGAATTCATCCATATTTAGCAAATAAGGTGTACCCTCAAATTCATGCTCTGTGAACCTGCCTTTCCAACTGTGTGTGACTGGTGGCAAATGTGGGAGAAATGCTGCGTTTAATGTTAAACATTAAGATTTAACATTTTTAACAGGATAACACATTAGTTATGACTACCTAGAAAATATGGTATGCCTTATACCCATAAAGATGTCTATGTTTCTTTAAAATGAGTTGAAGTCCTTTGCATGTTAGTTATTGCATCCACTGATTGTGCTTAAGGAGAACCATTTTTCTTTCTTACAATTCTGAAAAACTTTGTGGCCAAGTTTGCGTGGTTAAACCAGAGATTAAAGTGACAATAGATGTTTTCAGACCTAGTACAAGTACAAATTATGTCATCTTTCATCCCTGTAAACCATTAATACATCTCTCCCAACCACCTAAAATACATGGAGAAAAAACTCAACTGTCGTAACTTTTCTTAGTAGTCTAAATTTCCCTTTCTTGGAATTCTGTTAGGAAGAGACTTCTGAATTCTTTCCATTTTACATTCATTGTTTAAGGCAATCTGTACTTTCAGCAACATATTTAAGAATTGATTTAATTAATGAAGTAGTATATTGGGTTACATTAATGGATATATAGAAGCATTGCTTTTCTGTGCTGGTTTCATATGAAAAAACTCCATCTTGGTTGGACTATGCTGGCAAACAAAATGCAAATAAAAAGAATTATTTATTAATTATGCTTGTGCTTGTTGACCTGTAGAGTTCTGCTCGGAAGTGCCAGTTTTAGATTCATGGAGTCTTTAATCAGTTGGACAAAACTGAAGAAGAATTCACAAATTATTGCAGTCTGAACACAGTCTGAAAAGTGTGTGAGGTAGTACTATGTCAGAGACAGCAAAGGTACAATAGGCAATATAGCCTAAAGTAATACAAATGGTAGTAGAATGCTAACTTAAATGTTGACATTGATATTATCATTAAGTAATATAGACTAACTAGTATGTATAACAGAAAAGTTCTAATTTAAAGTGATCAATGTAAAAAATATATGTACAGCCACAAAATATAAGCTTTAGCTATACTGATAATAAAAGAACTATCATGGAACATAGAAAGTAAAAAAGGTTACATTGACATAAATACTTATGAATAAATGTCTGGGTTGGTAAAACAGATTGTCAGCAGAGTGTAGTACTTGGCTACAAATTGTGAGATAGTCAAATTTTGTGTAGCCTTATATGATATTATTCCATAGTGGCAAGTCCAGTGAGTGTATTGGAAACCTTCGCTGTGTGCCTGAAAAGCAACCCCAACCTTGTTTAAAGTTTCCACAGTATAAATGGGGGCTTGTTCCACATGTCACCAGTGTAGACAGAGCAGCATGTGTCGTGGATTTAAAAATTGATATCATAGGATCATTACTAGGCTGTCAACCCGGAGATCATTTCAGGCTTAGCTGTTTCATCCCAGTGTAATACTGTAGATACTCTATTCAATACCCAGGACTGTATTTATTAATGACTGCCCATGTCCAGGTGGGTTGTGAGTGCTATCCCCTGTATGAATTTATGGGGGTCTGTATCAGCATATTGAACGTTAAATTAGCCGAATACGAAAAGGCCGACACAGAAATCTCGAACTACAACTTGTTTGAATGTGTAAATGTTCGAAAGTAAAAATACTGAAAAGTCATAGTTGGCCAACTTATGTTCCTGACATGAAACGCAACAACATGGTCGTGCACGTCCATGAAACAAAACAAAATAAGAAATATATAGATAAATAACATAATCATACAACGTATAGTGTTAGTATGTGTGCCAGTAGAATAGTGACATATATTATAAAATAGTATACATTCTGTGTACTTGCTACATTGGCAATAAATACAGTGAGTAACACGTAGTTTGTGTGCGTTCTACGTGTCAATTTGACAATGGCCGTCACTCATCCAGTAGCGCCAAGTACACTAGGTAAAGTTTATCCCAGTGTTACATTACAGAAAAACAAAGCTATGTTACATGTGAATGAGTATATCTATAGTCTAGAAACGACAGTCAAAGATAGGAAGTATTGGTGTTGCAAGCTGAAACAGTCAAGTAAGTGCAAAGGTAGAGCTATTACTATAAAGCAGGTAGAAGGTGAACTGTTATTAAAGTCTGTATGTCATACACATCCACCAGATGTAACAGATGTGGAACAGTATGTAGCTTGTCACGACCTAAAAGAGACAGCTCGGGTAACAAGAAAAAAAACAGCATTAGTGGTGGATGATATAATCGCCAGTATGCCAGTAGAGAGTACTGTAAGTTTGCCATCTAGGCAGTCAATGTTGCAATGAGTGAATTGTGTGCGGCGTAGGAAAATGCTCACCTATAGAATTATGTCAACCTCTTTAACGGACGTCAGTGTTACAGACTGTGAGTTAAGAGAAGGGTGTTTCATACAGAAACAGAAGGTAGACTTTGAATAGCAATATTCACGTACTTGTATTTAGTACAAAGGAAAATCTGCAGGATCTGTGTTCAAGCAAACTGTGGTTAATGGATGGTGTGTTCCTGACAAAGGGTCGGCTACGCCAACAACTTTATAGTGTCCATGGATTAATGTCATATGGAGAGAATACCAAATGTTTGCCCCTTGTATATTGCCTGATGTCTAAGAAGTCATACAAGGCATATAATTATTTATCAGAGTGTGTGTTTGAACTACTGTTATCACTTGACCCAGAACCTATAGTGGAGTATATACTGTGTGACTTTGAAATGGCAGCCATTAAAAGTGTCAGGCATAATTTCCATAACGTATCTCCTAAGGGATGTCTTTTCCATTTTTCACAAGCCATATGGTGAAAGGTACAGGCTCTCAGTTTGTCCACATTGTATGGTAAGAGTGTACAATTCCAACTATCTGTCAAGAAGTTGCTAGCACTGTCATTTCTGCATGAGGATGAGGTTGTTAGTACATTTCTTACTGTGTCTGAGACCTTTCCAGTGGAAGGAGGAATTGTTATCATACTTTGAAGAAGTGTACATTCTAGGACATATCCATAGACAGCAGACTAGGTCTGCACATTTAGCTAGATTTCCACCAGCCTTCCCTATTTCATTCTGGAATATTTCCTGTTTGAATGAGTTATCACTTCCACGTACCCAGAACTATGTGAAGGGCTGGCATCGCTGTGTGCGATGTCTGTTAGATAGGAGGATTTCAGATATACCATCTGTATTAAATGTGCTGGTGCATGAACAGAACAGGATCAATGAAGTGCGCCTACAGTTGCAGTCTGGCTGTCCACCGTCCTCTAAAAAAACGTGAGAGTGTTGATAAGCAACGCCGTATGCAAGCAGTGTTGAGTAATAGGAATTAATATTCTGCATGTAAATTCCTTAGGATGATAGCTCTACTACTTGAGGTTTGAAGTGAGGTGACATTTCGGCCGTGCTATTTGGAATACATTATTTTGTATTTTGGTTATGTGAATTCTGTTCTACACATCTGGGTTATGTTTTAAACATTTATTTGACGCACTGCTGACATGGGTCTGTTATACTTTACTTTTTTTCCGTTATTGTGCTTTAGGAAGCGGGAGGTGGAGTTGGCCAGCTATGGCAATTCGATATTTTTAGTTTCCCGTTTTCATTGTTCGGGCATGTTGTAGTTCGGGATTTCTGTGTTGGCCTTTTCGTATTCGGCTAATTTATTTATTTTTATTTATTTTACATTTGTTGATTGGGCTAGTCTAGCTGGATATATGTCCATTTTCACAAAACATGACAAAGAGACATATTAATAATAATAAAATTAAAGTAAAATAAGAATATAAAATTAGTAATAAAATCAACATATAGTTAGAATGAATAATATTCCATCAGTTACAAAGCATTTCAATTAGATGGCTAATGGCGCTACTACAATATAGAAGGAGAAAAATAATGTACAAGAGACTAGAAGGTTGAAGGAGAAATACAAGATTGGAAAAGAGGGTAGAGTCAAAAGATGAGAGAAGTATGTCATAGCAAAGAAGGCAAGAGAAATAGTAGGTATTTGCTTAATTGTTAAGCATAGAGTAAAGTTAAAGGTAGAGAAAAGGGTAATGAGGAAAGTTAGTCTGGAGTACTACATGAACAAAGCCAGTGATTTTGGAAGTACAGTTTGATCTTTTGTTTGAAGAGAGGCAAGGATGTGATCAGAGTTATATCCGAAGGTAGCAGATTCCATGTTCTACCTACAGTATTAGTGAAAAGAGAGTCGCCAGCTAAGTTGTGGGACTTTATGGATTTGGTCAATTTAACGTTCGATATGCCGATATAGACCCAATTTATGGTGCCCAATCCACTCATTCAGGTTCCTTTTGAACAGTGTCATAGAGATGCTCTGCTTCACATGAATTGGTAGCCTGTTCCAAAGACGTGACAATCATTGAGAGACAAATCTGTCCCTCCAGCATGTCCTATTCAAGTTGCAGGCCATATTTTGGTCTCTAAAATGGATAGTTCTAGTCCTGTTTGATTTACGGATGTGCAGCAAATTCATTAGGTTTGAGTCGGAGACTGCTCTGTAAGCCAGTCTCCCCTAAGAAGTCTATACGATACAGAGTTTAGTGACAGGAACTTTAGTTGGTCTGTTTAAGACACGTGCTGGAGTCCCTTGATCTTTGTTAGAAACCTCTGAGGTCTCTCCAATTGCTGCAGGTGCTTTGTACGGTACATGCCAAAAGTCATTATACTCAATTATGGGCCTGATTAGTGATGAGTATAGAGGGGTTATAACCTCCTTTTCACTAGAGACTATGCCTATGCCTTTGCTAATCAAATGTGCTATATAGAAAGCCTTCCTTACTACAGTAGATGCATGGTGGTCAAAGTTAAAGTTGCAGTCTACTTGTGATTCTAGATCCCTTACTACTTTGTAGGTACATACAGTATTGTTGCCAATTTGATAATGTGAAGGGACATTGTTTCTACCGAAGGGAATTATGATGTATTTTCTTTGCATTTAGTTTGAGACCGTGACTAAGACACCAGTCACTGGTCTGTGTAAGACCTTCCTGAAGTATACAGACATCATTTGGTGATTCGATAACTGCACCCAGTTTGCAGTCATCTGCAAACTTGGTCAGCTACAGCCCCTTAGTTTTGGCCTGAACTTCTGAGAAGTATATGCCAAACAGTAGGGGGCCCAGTAGTGACCCTTGGGGCACCCCGCTGGTGACAGGTCTGCTGGTTGATTTGGAGTCACCCACCCACTTTGATAATGTGTGACCGGTTTGTGAGCCAGTTGGCAACCCATCTTACAACAAAGAGGTTTACATTCAGTTTGTTAAGTTTATCGGTAATGCCTGAGTGTGGGATTGTGTTGAAGGCCTTGGCCAAATCGAGGTATGCTGCATGCATAGATTTGTCCTTGTCAGTGGCCCTGGTCAAATATTTGAAGAAATTCTCCAGGTTCAACAGGCAGGATCTGCCTTTGATGAAACCGAATTTGGTTGGTCCAGGGTTTGACAATCGCCTATGTCTTTATTTATGAGGTCCATGATGCTGCATTCCATTGCCTTACAGATGAGACTTGTCAGACTTATGGGTCTATAATTCCCTGGGTCTGTTGCTAAGCTACTTTGTGGATGGAAATAACTGTTGCTGTTTCCATTCTGCAGGAACATAGCCTGTGGCTGTGATTTATAGGGTACTTAATGGTGATGCTAGTTCGTGTTTTAGTTTGTTTACAAGACAGTCTGGGATGTCATCTGGTCCCATAGAGGCTATGTTTTTTGCCTTAGACAAGACTTTAATGACCTGCTCTTTGGATATATAGGGTTGGGAGGGAAGTGGGGGCAAGGTTTGTGATAAGTTTGGAGGGAATAAAGGAGTGAAATTTTCACCATCTGTCCGCCAGCAGGTTTGCTATCTCTGTGGGATCAGTGTGTGTGATGCATTGGTCACTAGTTGGACACATACTCGGGTTTTACCTTTTAAGCTGCATACATAGCTGTAAAAGGCCTTATGGTTATCCTTGGCAGTGATTGCTAAGTTTTTCTCAAAGTTACCCTTAGAGGATTTGACATGTTGTCTTATTTGCCTGTTAAGGCTGAGATGGGTGCTTTTCATTGTTGGGGCTTCACCTTAGTTTTCCTAGACAGCAACTTTTTGTGTCTGTTGTAAAGTTTCTTGATGCTGGATGACCATCAGCGTGGCGTGTTGGGCATTCCTGAGGACTCATCTTGGTTTCTACCAACCCAACAACACTAGCTAGAGATGGTAATTTGGGTTAGAGATTTTAAATGAATTGTGGATAACTGTTGATTAAATTCTAGCCACTTCAGAATCTGAAGGATAAGTATTCATAGGATCTAGAGTTATGACCTGAAGCAAATCTAGAGCAGCTTTGTCATAGCCCTATTGTAATTTTTAGAGAAAGGGAGATTGCACATTGATGGGCACACACGCAGTACATGAAAGAAAGGGAAGTAGATACATGGTGGCAGTAGAAGGTCTAGCCTTAGGTGGCAGGAATATTTTGGTCTTTTAAAAGATGGTCCAGTTTCTGCTTAGCTCTGGCTAACACAGAATATGTGTATCCAATTTTAGCAGATTGTCTGTAGTATGGCAAAATAGTTTTGTGGTGCTAATCTCTTTTGTGATGTAGTTTTTCCAGAGATGTTATAGACAGAAGTTCTGCTACAGAGGAAGTCTGTTACTGTACCAAAGATAACATACTAGCTGATGAAAAACATGGGCTTACTTCCCCTGAAGTAAAGTCTAACAGATCTTAGGGCTGAGGAGGTCCATCTTAAAGCAGCTGATTAGGAAAAGGCTAATGTCTTCAGGGTAATAATCAGCAGTGGAAAAAGGAAAGGCATTGACCAACACCAACAGCATATTAGATGCAACTCCAGTCACACAGACCCCAAAGATAAGATGCAGCTCGTCACACAGACCCCAAAGATAAGATGCAGCTCCAGTGACACAGACCACAAAGATAAGATGCAGCTCCAGTGACACAGACCCCAAAGATAAGATGCAGCTCCAGTGACACAGACTCCAAAGGGTAAGATGCAGCTCCAGTGACACAGACTCCAAAGGGTAAGATGCAGCTCCAGTGACACAGACTCCAAAGGGTAAGATGCAGCTCCAGTGACACAGACTCCAAAGGGTAAGATGCAGCTCCAGTGACACAGACCCCACAAATAAGATGTGTGACACAGACCCCACAAATAAGATGTAGCTCCAGTGACACAGACCCCAAAGATAAGATGCAGCTCCAGTCACACAGACTGCAAAGATAAGATGCAGCTCCAGTCACACAGACCCCAAAGATGAGATGCAGCTCCAGTCACACAGACTCCGAAGATGAGATGCAGCTCCAGTGACACAGACTCCAAATGTGAGATGCAGCTCCAGTGACACAGACTCCGAAGATAAGATGCAGCACCAGTCACACAGACTCCAAAGATAACATGCAGCTCCAGTGACACAGACTCCAAAGATGAGATGCAGCTCCAGTGACACAGACTCCGAAGATGAGATGCAGCTCCAGTGACACAGACTCCGAAGATAAGATGCAGCACCAGTCACGCAGACTCCAAAGGATAAGATGCAGCTCCAGTCACGCAGACTCCAAAGGATAAGATGCAGCTCCAGTCACGCAGACTCCAAAGGATAAGATGCAGCTGAAGTGACACAGACTCCAAAAATAAGAAGGCTGTTCCCTAGCTTTTTTTTTTTTTTTTCTTCAGGGGAGTGGCATAGGCAGGGTTAGTATCAGAATTGGCACAAATGACCCAGCCTGACCACATTAGGTTACTAAACACCCATTCACTGACAGTACCACTAAACAAGACAGACAGAACACACACACATACACACTTCAACTGTACCAGTACCCAAACATACCAACATATCTGACTCTTCTCTAGACCTTATGGAATCCTAGCCTGCAAACACTTGCACGCACGTGCACACACACACACACACACACACACACACACACACACACACACACACACACACACACACACACACACACACACACACACACACACACACAGACACTCAATCCCAGTGCTGAAACTTTTATTTGAAATGAAAGTTTCAGCATTACTATCCATTCCCACATACCTACCATTCAACATTTGATGCTTTGACTGCTCCAGGATTTGACCATTTCTGACACTGGAAAATCCTTTGACCAGCATAAAGTTCAACAAAATGTATAAAACAAATATATGCATTGTAACGTTTGCAGTGACTGAAAAATATTGATGAAGAGACCATAAAGTCAGCCAATTTCACCAGAATGCTGCTGTCTTCAGTTTGACTACATGAGTTTAACACCATCTGACACCTTACTTTCTTTGAAATACTCCTTGGTATATACAGTAGGATCTCACCTTCTCTCTATGGAAAAATATTTGGTTATCTTATTCATTAATTAACACCCCTTGAAGTTGCTACCTAACCCTTCTTCCTGCTGCCTTTCCTTCTTCTTTGATCCACCTAATCTGATTTGCTTTTGTTAAACTCTGTAATAAAAGCATCATGCCCTTCTCTCTTCCATAGTGTATCTGCCCATTGTTTTGCGCCTTGCTCAGTGAATGAGTCATCCTTTTCCCTCTGAGTGATCCTTTCCTTTGATGGTTACTGCACTATTAATGCATGTAGGTGTCAAAGCACAGATTAAGAGCCAAGTCAGAGCTGATACAATGATATGAACTGTCTTTTTAGTCCATTAATTGCTGAGCTAGCAAACAGAAACATGAGTTAAATGTGTAATTTAAATATTATATACATTATATTTGTATACAGAAACTGGCTTCACATTTAGAGTTGCTATACTGAAAGAAAGGATCCAAGCAATATGTAATTTCCTGTACATTACTAATTATGTTCATTGTTCCCAAGATTGCATGAAGGATAGATAAAAAAATAATAAAAACATCCCATGTGAGGTAGTTCAGTAGTTCAGACTGCACGATCAAGCTCTGATGGAAATCTAAAGTGGCTCCTGATCTGATGTTGTCAGTTTTCATTCATTCCTCAACTAATGGGGTTCGGATCTGGTCCTTAGATCTGACTGGGCCATTACACTAGCTTGTGGCCTCCAAAAACTCTCAAGCTTGTTCCCTACCCATAATGCAACAATCCATAACATCCCTCAGATTTCATTTGCCGCTTTCACGTCTAGACGTGGTTGCCTTCAGCTCTCAATTCATAGAGTGGGAGGTAAGTCTTTTTCCATATAATTTTCCTTTTCAAACAGATTATTTATTAAATTTATATTTTCTGCATCTCTGTACTTCTAAACTCCTTTCATACACTTGTTAATGTAATTTTCTGCCTACCATTGTTGGTAGGCATAGTTTTCCTTCCCAACCCTTTCACATGCTGTGTGATCTAAATTTACCATTGTCAGTGTTATCTTTCCTTTCTATTACACCTGGTGTAATTTATTCAGTATCACTGATGGTACTTTACCTTTCTGTCCTTTCCTAGTTTAAAAAAAAAAAGGGTAGTTGTATATTTTTGATTGTTTATATTATTGATAGGATGTCTGAAAAAGATCCTTCGGGATTCAAAACATGTGAGAAGTGTGGGCACAAATTGCCAATCTCCAAAGCCTATTCTCTTTGCATATATTGTTTGGGCCCAGATCATTTGAAGATAGATTGCAGTATTTGTAATAACTTTATCCCTAATGCTCCTGCTAACAGGAGGAATAAATTGATATTAAAGGGTTTGCTGCCCACCTCTTTTTCTGAAGCCATCAGTGCAGCTCAATACCCCAAACAGAAGGAAAAGACTCATTGAAAAGATCTAAACCTTTTGAGGCTTCTACCTCTTCCTTGTCGGAACCTCCAAAAAAGTGCAGAAATCAGATCTGAAACTTAAGATACGACCATCTTCGGATCTGACAACATTTTCATCAGATCCTACTGTCTTGGATCCAAAGCCTCTTCTCAGGACCACATACTTCCCCCAATTGGATCCAGTGCCTTCCAGACTGCCTTCCCCTTTTTTGGAAAGGTACTCTAAGTCTCCATCCCTGGCATTTTCCCATTCCTACAGGAGTCTTACTGAAGTGGATGTGGAGAGAATGATGAGGAAATTCATCATAATACAAATTCAGATGGGGGTTCTTATGGCTTCTACCCCCTTGGGTCAGGAAGCATGATCATCCACTACTCCACCTGTTACTGCTCCTTCTCTAATCCAGCCTATTGTTTTAGAGTCCTCGGATCCGAGTGTAGGTTTGGATCCGAAGAAAGTCCTATCTTCTGATCTTGATAATGCTCCGAGTGCACTGGCTCTGACATGCTAGAAGCCAGATGACTGTCTGAGTAGAAACATCCCTGTCAGAGCCAAGAGGCTATAGTCAACTCCAAGGTTTTCAGTGTAGTCTCTTCCTCTTGGAGCTTTGGCACTGGACAGCTTGGCTGCAATTTCCACCTCGGGTGGGTTGCTCTTGGAGTGGACGGAGGTGATGGGCCAGAAACTTGCTTTCTCTGCTCTGTTGTCTTCCTTCCCTCCAGGATGATCTGCCTTTGAGGTTGTGAAGAGAGTGTTCTCTGCTCTGGCAGGACAGATGGGGTCCTATCCCCTCAAGTCCACCATCTACTTCTCAGATGACTTTGCACCATGAGCCTGTACCTTCTTTCCCACAGGGACAGCTGGCTCAAAGCTTCCAGACCACCCAACATGGTATCCTAATCTCTTCTGACACTTCACTGGATCACCCCACTGAGGAAGTCCCTAGGAAGAGGAAGTGCAAAAGGAGGCACTTGGACTCTCCTCAAGAGTCAATCACCAAGGATACTGACTTTGATGAAGGAGAGGAGTCCCTAAAATCACCACCTGATGATGTCTCATTTGGAGACATTCCTGAGATCCATAAGCTGATGGATAGCTAGTTTTCCCAAGACCCCTCTCTGGAGGAATCAGTATTTTTGGCAGTTTTTGGAGCTGACCTGCCTACCTCCTGGGTTACTCTTTCCGCCGATGAGCTCATTGATTTGGTCTCTAGGCAGGCATGGAAGGACCCTGATACAGCTGAGCCAATCCTCAAAAGACCAGATGGGATTTTCTGGCTCCACCAGTAGGAAGGGAATTTTGTGGTAAAGGGAATGCAGAAGGTGCCACAGTCATGGCAGCAGCTACAAGAAAGGGACGTGTGGAACAGAGTTCCACTGTCCATCCTCCTAACAGTTTATACTTAAGTGCCTTTTGCATTCAGATTGCTGAACTATGTGGCACATTTTATGACACTACAGAAAGATTTGATTAAGGAGATATCAAAATCTCTTCCTGGGAGGGTAGCCTAATGGTTAAGGTGTTTGCCTTACAAACACAAGGTGCAGGGTTTGAGTCTCACAAGGGTTAATTGGCTAGGCTTAAAATGGCTCACAAGGGCAGTTAGCTTAGTACTAATCTATGAACCTATGAATCTATGGAACCAAAACTGTTGAGGCTGAAATTTTATGAGACTTCAAAAAGATGTGATTAAGGAGTTATTAAAATCAATTTCTGGAACCAAAACTGCTGAGGCTGAAATTTTATGAGACTTCAAAAAGATGTGATTAAGGAGTTATTAAAATCAATTTCTGGAACCAAAATTGCTGAGGCTGAATCTTCAGTAGTCTCTCAATTGGGTGTCCTATAGGCTGTATCTAATTCGTCCATGAGGCTTGTCTCGCACACTGCAGAAGGCATCTCAAGGGCCATGGGTTCAGATACTTCCATCAAGAGGCATGCCTGGATGTGCCTGTGTGATTTTGTGGAGCCTTTCAAGTCCTTGTTTGTCAATGCTCCTTTTGACATCACCTATTTGGCCCCAAAGTAAAGGACACACTCTCCAGGTGTGAGAAAGATGAAAAGACCCTTTCTACAGTGGGTGTGCATTTTTTGACCCCTCAAAGGACCTTTTCCAGGAATCAATAGGGAGGTAGAAAAATGTGTTTCAGAAGATCCCAGGGTCCATTCCAGGACACATGTGGAGATAGTTCCCATGTGCCCCCAATGAAGAGGAGGCCCACAAAACCAGGAGTCTAGAGATTCCTTTTCCAACAGATCCTTTCAGTGCTGCTGAAAGGAGGCCTGATTGCCCACATCTGGAGGCAGTTGAGAGCCACTTATCTCTGCACCAGAGATCCTGGCTAGATATAACAAAAGACAATTGGATGCAGAGAATTATTTATAGAGGTTATATAATTCCCTTTCGCCACCTCCTCCCTTGTTAACAAAATTTCCTGATGTCCCACCCAGTCAGAGGAAAGCACCAGCACTAGAAATAGAAAAGCTGCTAGAAAAAAAGAGTCATCCAAGAGGTCCCACCAGACCACATAGAATCTGGAACTTACTCATGATTCTTTTTAGTGCTAAAGAAAATAGGGAACTGGCGTTTATTCAAGATTCTTTTTAGTGCCAAAGAAAACAGGGAACTGGAGTTCAGTTATGGATCTCAGTGTGTTGAACAAGTCAGTTTGACACACAGCGTTCCAGATGGTCACAGGTTGGCCCATTCTGAGCAAGAACAACTGAATGTGCTTGATAGACCTTCAGGATGTGCATTCTCACATAAAGATGAACAGATGATCCACTAGGTACTTATGCTTCTGGCTGGGAGCCAGTCACTATCAGTTCAAAGCACTGCCCTTTGGCCTCACCACAGCCCCTAGGGTGTTCACCAAATGCATAGCAGTAGTAGCAGCTCACTTGAGACTGCAAGGATTCCCCATGTTTCAATACTCAGCCGACTGGCTCATTACTGCCCCAACTAGTCACCGATTGATAGAAGCAAGAGATCAGGTTCTTTGTGTTTGTTCACATCTCTCTATTGATTCTGCAAGCCCTAGGGTCAATGTCAGCAGCAATAATTTTAGTTCCTTTAGTGAGATTCCACATGAGAATTCTACAATGAATGCTAGCAAAACAGTGGTCAATACTTTCTCAACCCATGTCAGCAAAGATAAGAATAACTCAAGTATGTGAATGATACCTTAGATGTAATCGCAACAGGTATTACAAGGCTGCTCTTTCATCCTCCCTCAGCCCAAAGCCATAGTGACCATGGATGCTTCCCAAATTAGGTGGGGGGGCATTTGCTGGGGAAAACAGTCCAAGGCACCCCCCCCCCCGAAGAGGCCAACTTGCATATCAGTGTTCTGGAGATGAGAATGGTGTTTTTGATGTTACAGACATTCAAAGATTCTCTCCCTCTCAGAACAATTGCAATTCAGACAGACATGTCAATAGTTTGGTACCTCCTCAAACAAGGGGGACCCAGATCTTATCCCCTGTGTTGAGAAGCCCTCAGAGTGTGGCAATGAGCAATAACTTCCAACTGCTTTCTAGTAGCAACACATATTCTGGGGAAATCCAGTGTGATAGCAGCCAAACTGAGCAGGTCCATCTTACTTCCTCATAAATGGTTTCTCAACAACAAAGTGACAGAAATGATTTTCAGTCAGTGGGGCCAGCCCTGCTGCGATCTTTTTGCCTCTTCCCTAAACAACAAGTGTATCAGCTTTTATGCCCTTATCCCCCCAGTGAGGCAATCACCAAGGACACTCTGCTCCATGATTGGGCCCCCAGTCTTCTGTATGCTTGCCCTCTGACGCCCTTACTTCCCAAATTCCTGTAGAAAGCAGCCAGATTGAACAGCAAAGTCATCATCATTGCACCTTACTGGCCTCGACAGATTTGGTTTCCCTTCCTTTGACCTCACCTACAGTATCCACCTTGGATTCTGGATCCAAGTCCAGATGATCTGTCCCACCCAACAGGCATGGTTTACCTGGATAACTCAAACCTCAAACTGACATGATTTCTCCAATTCCCCTAATAGCCAGACAACCAGTGCTCTCTTCCCCTGTCCGATCCATACTTTTATCTTCCCATAAACCTTCTGCTAGGAAACTCTACAGAAGTAAATGGGAAAGATTCGTATGTTGGGCAGAGCAAAGTCAAACTGACCCCCTGTCAGCTCCAGTTCAATCGGTTCTGGAGTTTTTAGCTAGTCTATTTAATGGAGGTGCTAGTTCATCAACTATAAAAATCCAGTTTGCAGCAATGTCTAACTTTCATATTGGATTTCAAATTTCTTTACTGCCTTCTAAGCTGTGAAGAGCCTTTTTGAGAGGCACTGTCCTGCTAAGACTCCCTTATAAATACCCCACTCCACCATGAGATTTAAATTTGTTACTGCAAGCCTTAATTCATTCCCCCTTTGAATTGTCAGCTAAATGTGATCTTAAATTCCTGACTTGGAAAACTGTCTTTCTAGTTGCAATTACATCTGCTAGAAGAATTTCAGAACTTCACGTTTTATCTTCTAAGTCTCCGTTTTTTGATTTTTTGTAAGAATAGGCTTGATTTTTTGTAAGAATAGGGTCACGCTACGTACCAGTGCTTCCTTTCTTCCTAAGATGGTGTCAGAATCCAACATCAGCCAGTCCAATAACTTGCCAGTATTCTTTCCAAAATTTGAAAATAAAGGGGAGTATATGCTGCATTTATGAGATGTCAGTAGACCATTATATTTCCTACAAAGAACAAAAGAAATTAGAAAGACAGATCAGCTGTTTATTTCCTTTGCACATACTAAATTGGCCAAATCAATTACAAAGGTAACTCTAGCTAGGTGGTTGACAGATTGCATTTCATTTGTCTATAACAAGTTGAATTTCCCCTTACCAAAACCTTTAAAAGCTCATTCAACCACAATCTATGGCAGCATCTTCTGTGTTCCAGTCTAGAGCTTCCATGGACGATATGTGTGTGGCTGCAACTTGGTCAAATCCTCATACTCATTACAAAGTAGATCTGGCCTCAAGAGGAAGACAGCCTTTGGCTCAATCATACTCAGGAATATCCTTCCTTAGAGTCTACCCAGGATTTTAGGTAGCTGGGGACTCTGTCTTATTAGTTGAGGAATGAGTGAAAATTGACATCAGATAAAGAAGTTTTGTACTCACTACAACGCTCCATCTGTGTTGTCCATTTTCATTCTTTCTCAACCCCCATCCCTTTTAATGACTGACTTATTGGAGGAATGATAGGCTTCAAGGACACGACTTTCCTTTGTGTTGAGCTCCAGATGTGGCATATTATAATAGTCTTCCTGTCGAGCAGTAAACAAGATTTGGGGGATGTTAGGGATTGGTGCATTATGGATAGGGAAGGAGCTGAAGAGTTTTTGGAGGCCATGAGCTAGTGTAACAGCTGAGTGGGATCCGAGGATCAGATCTGAACCCCATTAGTTGAGGAAGAATGAAAACGGACAACACAAATAGAACGTTATAGTGAGTACATAATTTCTTTTTATTCTAACATGCAAAAAAAAATAGACAGTGACATTTACTAGACCGATTCATGTAATATTTCATTTTTTTATAGTTTTATTTTACTTGCTAATTGAGTATTTCCAGTAGGTGCAAGTGCTTCCTTTCAGGAATAACCTGTAAGCACTGTCTGGTCAAGCAACTTGCTCAGAGTCGCACAGCAGGCAAATGGAGGCAGGACTACAGAATGATGCACCAAGCCTTAATTCACTCTGCTAAAACAGTATGTGCTCTGCAGTTTTTCTGTGTCCTTACTTGTAATTAATTGCACTGCAACCAAGTTACACTTGCAGTTGTTACAGATGCTAAGCAGATGTACTACATCCTGCATCCTTACATTGATTCTGCTAACCACCACTGGAATGTACCTCCCAAATGTCCAGAATTTCATACAATGTCCAGACTTTTGCTTCATATTTTTGGTCTGTTCCTCATAAAATTTGTGGGGGGATGGGTTCTGAAAAATCACTGATACCACTAAATTAAAATTCAGACATTTGAGTGTGATACTTCATAGTCTTCAGAAAATGCAGGCTGATGCAAAACCTGTTATTCTATCAGCTTTCTAAGTTTGTAAGAGCAATAGTTAAAATCTGTCAGATTTTGGGTTTTGTCCTCCCTATTATTATTCTCTTTGCCCAAATTTCTTGCGTTAAGAGGTTTTGAGGCATGCACTGACATATATTTACAGTAGGTCACTACTAGATCAAGTACGAGTAAGTGCATGTACCTGGTACAGCCTTACAAGTTCCTAAGAATAAAGCTAATGTACATGCCTCAGATTTCACTTACGGCATAAACTCTGTCACAGTGTATTTATACAGTTAGTGTGGTGGGCTGTCTAGGAAATATATGTGGCATTTGTTCTCCTTTCATCTTTCTCAGTACATGCTTATTACTTCCTGCATGGTCAGGACTTTGTGAATCTTATGTTCGGGCTGATATTGTACTGCATTTGTTTGATGGTAGAAAGAAACTGTAAGCCTGCCTAGTCTGCTTTTTAATGCATTTGATATTCTACCTCCGTTCACTGTTACACTTTTACCACGTGTCCCATGCCCTCTTGAATGCTTTATGAAGCGGTGACACAGATGTGACCCCTGGGGTAAACTTACGATCTCCCATCCACTCATCAAGATTTCTCTTGAAGAGAGTCAGTGAGGGGCTCTGCCTAATACGAACTGGGATCTTGTTCCAAAGCATGGGACGCCTCTGGGTTATGAATCTATCTCTCCAGCATGTCCTATTCATACTTGTGCTGAGGTTTAAGTCTTTAGCTCTCGTGGTCCTGATGGACTTGTATTTTTTGAGGTGGAGCATGTCCATCAGATCCTGATTGGACATGGCCTTGTACGTCAGGCAGAGATCACCTCTGAGCAGGCGGTATGATACTGAATAGAGCTGAAGTTTCTTTAGTCTGGCAGAATAAGACATATGTTGGAGACCCTTGATCCTCTTGGTGAGGTACTTTTGTGGTCTCTCCAGCTGTTGCAAATGCCGGGTGAGGTACATACCAAATGGGGCATTGTACTCAATCATGGGTCTGATGAGGGAAGAATATAGGGGTACAATGACATCCTTGGATCTGGATGTGAATCCCTTCATGATGAGGTGTGCAAGGTAGAATGTTTTCGAACCACTTTGGCAACGTGGGTATCAAATGAGAGGTCGCTGTCGACTTGGGTCCCTAGGTCTCTGCTTACTTTTTCAGTACTCAGTGGGTTGCTGTCTATGTGATAATTTGTGGGTACTTTGTTTTTCCCAAAGGGGATGACTATACATTTTTTGGCATTTAGTTTAAGGCCGTGACTCCGGCACCAGTTGTCCGTTTCTGTGAGGCCTTTTTGTAGGATGTGTGTGTCTGCTGGTGTATCGACTATGGCGCCTAGTTTGCAGTTATCTGCGAACTTTGTCAGCCACAGCCCTCGTGTGTTTGCTTTAACATCTGAGAAATAAATGCCGAACAAGAGGGGTCCCAAGACAGATCCCTGTGGGACACCACTTGTGACTGGCTTTGAGTCTGACATTGCTCCAGCGATTTCAACTTTATGGGTTCTGTCCTTTAGCCAGTTTGCAACCCATCTAGTGACATAAGGGTTTACATTTAAGCTGTTGAGCTTATCTATGATGCCTGAGTGGGGTATTGTGTCGAAGGCCTTAGCCAAG